>NC_056740.1:156081778-156106778 GCF_019279795.1 Protopterus annectens
TGAAGGTGGGACTATAGGGGCTGAGGTAGGGCTACACCCCATGTTCAGGACATATGGTGAATATATATGTACATATGATTATCCAGCTATCTATATAGATAATTACACATGTACATATCGACATATATAGATGGGTGTGTATATGTACATAGATATGCATATACACACCCAGATATATACATATACAGAGCAGTATATGTCTACACATATACAGATAGTGATACATATGCACATATATGTATACACTGCTGCCATGCCTGCCAGCAGTCCACTGCTGTTGTATCCCCCACACATATGGTGGGGCCGGGGCCATATATGTGTGGGCTTCACCTACACAATACATCTGTGCCCATATGCACTCCAGAGACCAATGTATTTAACAGTGGTATATGGCCCTGTATTATTGAGTCGGGGGGGATGCACCATACATAACCTAGGCTGTTACAAAATGTGGGTGTATCAGGGGTGAGCTGCCTTAAGGTATCTGGATGTACAGTACCATACTTGTCACCTGTCTTGACATTACTTACATAAAGTGGGTTACTGCAGGCCTACTGCCTCCTGCCATACAAACTGTTCTGTTTGCCAGTGTGCCTATGATGGTGTCAGTTATGCCTTGTTATGTAACAGTTATATCCCATTTGGTCAACTGACGTCTTTACCACCTAGTGATTGTGTACAGAGTGTGGATAGAAGCTGCTGGACTATACACTTGCATCATTTACTGTTGATTGTGTGGTATCCTGTGGCCCAGTCTATCTTTACTATTGTACAATTTGAAGGGCTTGGCCTGGACAGCAACAGCTGTGGACCTTTTCAGACTACTGTATTAGTATAACTGTTTCACAGCTGCATTACTCTGTTGATATGGATGTCAGTGTCTGAACGGCTATATGACATGGCATATAAATCTGTTATAGTACACAAATAAAGGTATTCCATTTCTGAAAACCTGAGTGTGATGTTTATCATATGACCTCTCTGTGGGTATATGTTGCAGGCAATGAATGGCATTTGTATGGGTGGCTGAATGTTATGGCAGAAGACAGTAGACACTGATAGTGGCATCATGACATCTGTAGCACATACTAGAGTCACCATCGTAACCAATACTACACAGGGTGACAAAACCCACTGCAGGAAATGTGCTGAGTGACATGTGTGTCCATATGACCCACACATTGGGATGTTAGTTCTGAAGGGTAGGAACTTAGACAATAATATATAGGGCAACCAAAGCCACTATCTATAGTACACTGGTATGCCCCTAGTCAGCATGATAGTTAAGAATACAGAATGAAATGGAGTACCTGACATACCAGTACAGTCATAGCAAATCTGTACAAGTGTCAGGTGTGCCCCCCACATCCTACATAGTAATGTAATAACAGTCAGGTGTCCACCCCATCCTGTGTAGAAATGTAGAAATAGTCAGGTGAGCCCCCCACCCTACGTAGTAATGTAATAACAGTCAGGTATGCCCCCACAACCCCGTGTAGAAGCGTAGAAATAGTCAGGTGAGTCCCCCCATGTAGTAATGTAATAACAGTCAGGTATGCCCCCCATCCTGTGTAGATATGTAGAAATAGTCAGCTGAGCCTCCCCATCCTATGCAGAAATGTAGGCACAGTCAATGCCAAATGTTTGATGGATACCCTGCAGAAACAGCATGCCACCTGCCAGTGTACAAAACCAAGGTCAGCACTGCAATACAAACTACCTGGACTCGATCCACACATTAAATACAGAAGGCCATACTGGGCATGCTCACACACACACAGAGAAATGAAGGCAATGTCAGTCAACAACATACCTTAAGGTCATACTGGGCATGCTCACACACAAACTCATGAAGGCCATGTCTGCCAACACCAGTGGACCAGACATATCTGGCAGTTGCAGTTGTTAGTGCAGACACTCATCAGTATGCACCATGCATGCCTTGCACACACAGTGGATAGGAATACAGACATATATGCAAGGACAACACACTATAATAAGCCAAAGGTAGACATACATAGATGTGTGGAAGAGGGTGACTATGACAAGGAGTTTTGCAGGCCAAAGGGCCCCAATCACATGAGGGTCAGATGTCACTCACTGCAGATACTAGCCACCAGTATCTGTCAGCATTACAGACTATTGGTGCATGTGCCAGCTGTGAAACATGACTGTACAAGGAAGTAGTCCTCTAGCAGCTGTATACACATACCTGTGAAATATGACCCTGTGTATGCTCGCATGTGATGTGTCAACCTCTAGATGAATGGGTTATGGCCCATGCATACACACTGCCTCCCTATAGCCCTACTATGACATGCCTGTTGAGGTCATCCACTGTGAAATACACCCTCGGGAGAGTTGCAGCCCATTAATCTCCATAGTGTGTACCATAACCCATTACTGCTGTAGTGTGATAAAATAGCTAGGTAGGAGTTCAAATCCCAGACATGGCAAGTATGTGTGTGTGTGTGTTTGTGTGTATGTCTGTCTGTCTGCTTAGAAAGCAGTTTTTTAGATTAGTCACACTCCCTAAAATTCAAATGCTCATCTTTGGCAAGACTGCTGATGTCATCCACCTAGAAATACACCTCTGGGAAGCTGTAGCCTAGTAATCTACATAGCGTGTCCTGTAACTGTGTACTGTTATAGGGTGATAAATTAGTTAGGTCGCTGTTTTAATTCCAGACTTGGCAAATGTGTGTGTGTTTGTGTGTGTGTCTGTCTGATTCTGTCTGTGTAGACAGGAATGTTTTTTAGGGTAGTCACACTCCATACAATTCAAATGCTCATTTTTGGCAAGGCTGTTAATGTCATCCACCTAGAAATACACCTCTGGGAAGTTGTAGCCCAGTAATCTCCGTAGCACATCCTGTAACTGTATACTGCTGTAGTGTGAAAAATTAGTTAGGTAGTTGTTCTAATCGCAGACTTGGAAAGTGTGTGTGTGTCTGTCTGTGTAGAGAGCAATGCTTTTTAGGGTAGTCACACTCCCTACAATTCAAATGCTCCTCTTTGGCAAGGCTGCTGATGTCATCCACCTAGAAATACACCTCTGAGAAAACTGTAGCTCAGTAATCTCCATAGCGTGTCATGTAACTGCATACTGCTGTACTGCAATACTCGAACTCCGGTAGGGTTCTATTCCCACCCATGGCAGTTCTGTGTGTTTCAATATCTGTGTAGGGAACAATGCATTTTAGGCTAGTCACACTCAGTACATTTCAAATGCCCTACTTTGGCAATACTGCTGATGCCATTCATTGTGAAATACACCTTTACTTTGGCAATCCTGCTGATGTCATTCATTGTGAAATACACCTTTGAGGAAGGAGTTCTCCAGTAATCCACGTTGTGTTTTATAACAGCTTCATGCTGTAGTGTGATATAGGCCTCTGTTAGGGGTTCTATACCCACAGATGTCATTTGTGGATGTTTTGTGTGTGTGTGTGTGTGTGTGTGTGTGTGTGTGTGTGTGTGTGTGTGTGTGTGTGTGTGTGTGTGTCTGTGTAGGGAGCAATGCATTTTAGCCTTGGCACACTCACTACAATTCATTAGTTAGGTAGGGGTTTTACTCCAAGACATGACAGGTGTGTGTGTGTGTGTGTGTGTGTGTGTGTGCATGTGTGTGTGTGTGCGTGTGTGTGTGTGTGTGTGTGTGTGTGTGTGTGTGTGTGTGTGTGTGTGTGTGTGTGTGTTTGTGTGTGTGTGCATGTGCGTATAACTTGTATCCTGTGTGGAGGTGGGTGTGAGTGTGTGATTCCTGGGCCCAATGTGGAGCGGGTTTTGCAAATTTCTTATAAGGTGGCCCTAGTATATATCACAACGTCCACCATACAGGGATAACAAATGTGAAATAACCAAGAGGCTGGGGTGCAAATCCATACCCACACATGTGACATCAAGGCCAGGCAAGCACAGTTAGCAACCCCAGTATTACCCAGAGCACAGTCTCAACCCATGTCTCATACACAGACACACATGCCTAGACAACAGCCAATATGTGGGTAGTACACTGCATATTGGACACTAATAGTAACTATGGAGTGATTACAGTGGGCTACAGGGGGTATGGCACCCTGTCCATCTGTCCAATAGGCATGTACATCCAGACAGTGCACCTTCCCCATGTTCCACATTGGACACCTGCAACACATGTGGTGCCATCACATGTGACCCACAAAGGACATACCATGCCTGAAAACATGCCCTGTATGGACAGATACCACTGACACCAGGGAATGCTGTTAGCATGCTATGAATGTAGGTGCAGGGTAAGCCTGCTGTCCATTACCAGTGTCTGCCACAGGTGGCCATGACTGGCACATCTGATGATAATCTGTGTACACAACATGGGCCAGACACCCCAGGTACAGTTTTGCATGTCACTGTACATGCATGTGGGAGATGTACACATCCCAGACACCGTCCATGTCATGGTTTAAGGAACACATACATGGCAAGCTATGCACAGCATTGGCCACACGCAATAGTCACCAGGTGACTGGATGGTGGTTACAATACCCACCTGTGTGGGCAAATGCAGAAACTACAGCCCTGAGCCACAATGCAGACCCTTATCATGTGGCCTGATGCCAAGGTATACCCATCACCTAGCCTTGTATAGCTGTCTGGCACAGTTGCCCTCTGCACACACCATGCAGACATGAACCCATGCATGTCAGTACTAGCACACTGTGTGTTTGTGTGTGCATTGTATGATGCGTATGATCACATCCACACTCACTACAACCCCCATTGGCATACTGAAGTATGCTGTCTGATGTCAGATACCTCCCTATACCCTTTTCCCATATAACCTCCATATGGCCCATGTGGTGCATGTGATACCTGCACAGTAATGTGTTGTGGCAATCTCACTAGTGATAAGTTGTAATCCTGGCTCTGCCAAGTTTGTCAATGTGTGCGCGTCCTGGTGAGAGTGTGGCTCTGTTGATGCTGACATGTGTTCATGTGGACAGGCACGTGTACTTCACCTACCGTATAGCTACCATATCCCTGTTGCAGATGTCACTCACCATCACATATATGTTTTGAGGGGTCCACAACAGGTAACCTATGTGGCATATTCAATAACTGCATAGAACTGTGATAGCACTCCATAGTCATCAGGGGTTTGATACCTTGTGCTGGTAAGTGTGTGACACAAACATGCTTAAGTTTTACTCTCCCACCCCTCAATGACATTTTTGCCTCTGTCTGCCTCTCTCACTCCTTTACTGGTGGATGTGGAGACCTACACCTGTTTTGCTTAGGCAGCAGCATGTGTATCTTAGGTAATGCTTATGATCAGCTGATGACCTCTGCATGAATTGCAGCCCTCCCTAGCTGATTGCATGTGGAACAGCTGTGGTAACATTCCCATAGCCAACTGCATGGAAACACACTCCAGTATTTAGGAACATCATGTTTGTGTTGGTCCTTTTCATTCACTGTGAGCTGGAACTCATTCTGTTGTTTGGCAAACAGCACCTCAGATGGATTGGGGATTTACCTCTGACAACATACACTGTGAAAACAGGCCAACACACAGGAGGGGGTTGTGCCTGAACTGACTACAGACTGTAAGTGCTGCTATACTGTATTTGGAGTAATGTGTGCCAATATGGCTGTCCTACATGTATTAATACCTGCCATGTCAGTTGTATGTTTATGAGGACTCGCCATCTGTAGGGTCATCTGCAGATTGGGCAGTGTGTGGTGCCTTTGGCATCATGTGTTACCCACAGAACATGTATCTGTTAACTGCAGAAGGTAGTGTGAGGATTGCAGTCTGTAGATGGTGAAAACCGTGACAGTTACTGACTTCATATCCCTCGTAGGATATATGTTGCAACAAACCCTGTTACAACAGTAAATGTATGATGTTATCACAGCAACATGTCAATATTGGCCCTGTGTATGTGCTTCCAGCCACAACTCAGTCAACCTTTGTACATATGTCATGCATTGAGAGGTGAATATGTGCTGTACACCATAATTAGTGCAAAAGAAAGAATCCAGCACCCCGAGTAGGTGTAGCAGAATATTCATTTATTGTTAACCAGACCGGTTTCAGGAATTAGCTTTCTTCAGTGTAACATTATGCTAGCTTGCCATATGTGGCTGTGGCTGTGTTCACATTGGTTGTGGTTATGCACTTTCACACAGGTGTATCTTACCTTGTGCTGTGACATGCCTGTAGAACCTACTATATATGCAGGTAAATGTGCATTCCCCCATAGGAGATGTAGGCCAGTGTTGACCCAGTCTGCCTGTAGCCTGCACAGTGCTTTGTTACATGCCTAGCAGCTTAGTGTACTTATCTAGTGAAGTGTCATGTCCAGATACTTGCCAGATATACTGCTGCCAGGCATCCCTTAACAGTCATGTATGTCAGACAGAGTGGTGGGATGCTGTACAGATGTATGTCAATAACTAGTGGGTAGTATGTGGCCATGGCACCTCTGTACCAGCAGTTATTATGTGTCAGGACAGACAGGGGTGTGTGAATGCATAACCTATAAGGGCAACTGTATACCAGTCATTATGTGTTATACCCATCTACATGGCTGTTGACATCCATATTGTCAGGCTTGGTCCACATGTTCTGCACTAAGGGGTTCTGTGTATACCTCTGGACTGTACAGAGTGTGTCAGAATGTCCACATCTATTGGCCAATATCTCTGCTGTAGTTCACAGGAGCATTACATGCTTGCAGTGGTATTGTACTATGATGTCCTTAGGATGTCTGTCAGTAGCCAATGGCGCACATGTGAAAAGCAGATGTGACCTCCCACATACACCATGTCTGTGCAGACAATCCCTACTACAGTAGCAATAGTCTGCTAATATACCTGCTATACATGCCTGACATCCCCTTGCACTACGAAGGTGGGACTATAGGGGCTGAGGTAGGGCTACACCCCATGTTCAGGACATATGGTGAATATATATGTACATATGATTATCCAGCTATCTATATAGATAATTACACATGTACATATCGACATATATAGATGGGTGTGTATATGTACATAGATATGCATATACACACCCAGATATATACATATACAGAGCAGTATATGTCTACACATATACAGATAGTGATACATATGCACATATATGTATACACTGCTGCCATGCCTGCCAGCAGTCCACTGCTGTTGTATCCCCCACACATATGGTGGGGCCGGGGCCATATATGTGTGGGCTTCACCTACACAATACATCTGTGCCCATATGCACTCCAGAGACCAGTGTATTTAACAGTGGTATATGGCCCTGTATTATTGAGTCGGGGGGGATGCACCATACATAACCTAGGCTGTTACAAAATGTGGGTGTATCAGGGTGAGCTGCCTTAAGGTATCTGGATGTACAGTACCATACTTGTCACCTGTCTTGACATTACTTACATAAAGTGGGTTACTGCAGGCCTACTGCCTCCTGCCATACAAACTGTTCTGTTTGCCAGTGTGCCTATGATGGTGTCAGTTATGCCTTGTTATGTAACAGTTATATCCCATTTGGTCAACTGACGTCTTTACCACCTAGTGATTGTGTACAGAGTGTGGATAGAAGCTGCTGGACTATACACCTGCATCATTTACTGTTGATTGTGTGGTATCCTGTGGCCCAGTCTATCTTTACTATTGTACAATTTGAAGGGCTTGGCCTGGACAGCAACAGCTGTGGACCTTTTCAGACTACTGTATTAGTATAACTGTTTCACAGCTGCATTACTCTGTTGATATGGATGTCAGTGTCTGAACGGCTATATGACATGGCATATAAATCTGTTATAGTACACAAATAAAGGTATTCCATTTCTGAAAACCTGAGTGTGATGTTTATCATATGACCTCTCTGTGGGTATATGTTGCAGGCAATGAATGGCATTTGTATGGGTGGCTCATCCAGTGTCTAGTTGTTAGGGTGTTAACTGTAGGTATAGTGGCTGTACCATATTGTGTGCGCCTACCTCTTAAGTATCTAACTGTACATATCTCTGCGTGTGTATGTGTAGTCATGTGTGTATATATATATATATATATATATATATATATATATATATATCTATAAATATGTGTATATCCGTATCTGCATATATGTGTCTGTGTATATATATCATGGGGATGTTGATAGCTTCCACATTTTGCATTTCCTATGGAAGCCAGACTGTACTGTATGATATGTTATCAATACCAGCCTGACATCATACAGGTGGGATGTAGTACTGTTAACATCTTGTGCCCATGTAATGATAGGTCCTGGTTATGGGATTTGCAACACTTGGTAGTGTATTGCAGGGTGGATGTGTTTGGCTGTGGGGGAGTATGCCAATTTGTACAAGATGTATATTGTTTGGGGCCTCTCAACCCCATTAACGGTGCATGTGGACATATTTGTTTTTATTAATCTATCATTGCTATCTACAGATGTATGGCCGCATATACCTACATAGATATATATCTGCGTACATATATGTACCTTGCTGCGTATATGCAGACATATAGGTGTAGACATATATATGTGTCGATGTAGGCATTTGCATGTATATACGTTCATATATATTTATATATATGTATATATTTCTAAATATATATATATATATATATATATATATATATATATATATATACATATATAGATATGTTGTATCTGTTTAGATATTAATATATTTACACATACACATACATCTAGATATTGGTATGTATTCTCTGTACTGTTGCATGACTGGGCTGGATGATATATTTCTGAAAACATCACATTTATGTATATCTGTCATGGCTTAGTGGCAAATCACTTTATCTATGGTGTGCAGCATCCTGGGTTTCAGCTTTGCAGAGGTTGTTTATTTTGTTGCTGCTGTAAAAGTTGAAATGGTTAATCTTTCAAATCATTTTTTATTTGTTAGTTTAAGAACTATTCCTGCTGCTGAAGTCTATAACATCGGTTTACAAAGCAAGATTGCATTGATTTTGACTATCTGCTCTGTCAGGGATTCTACATTGTTAATACAGCAAATAAAACAATTTAGTGGATTGCACTTTTTCAAGGGTCATAGCTGATATTATTCTTTAAGGACAATGTCCTGTCTCTATTCAGCAATGGAATGAATGTGTAGTGAAGTCTCATGTGAAAAAAAAATTGTTTCACTCTAAAAAGTTAAACATATACAAAAGAAAATGCTATGAAACTGAAACTCTTCTGCTTAAAAAAGCATCCTGCTACAGTAGCACTCCTTTTACATTTTGAATGTATTTTACAGAGGGTACCCTTGTGCTTTTCCTGTTTGGTGACCAGGCTGTTAGAAGTATATTCAGTGGTTTGGAAATGTCCCTCTAAGGAAGGAAGGAACGTGGATTTGGAGACAGAGTATTCATTAAGTACTTCAGCAGGTTACTTAATTATATTTACTGGCTTTGTTTCATTCAGTTTAATTGACTGTCTACAGGACTGTACTTTATAGTGCATGAACATTGATTTTTGAGCACTTTGAACATATGGAAAGCTACTTTATAAATACTCTTGATGTACTTTTTATTGATCAGTGCCAGATAAATAAAACGCTACTTTGTCCTATTTTTATCTTTACTTTTTGCTTTCCGGAATACGAATAATTCTCTTATAATATGAATTGAAAAGCCTTAAAGATGTACTATCAGTTTCCCTGTCCAGATCATTACTCAAATATTGCTAAATTTAACATATGTGGTGCAGTTTTAAGATGCTAAAATGTATTAATGTAAGTCTCCATAACATAAAGATATAAGAAGAAAATGAATATGGTTCACTCATTCCTTGCTAAATAAATCAAAGCCTGCTTGAGTTCAGCCATAGAGCTAGACATTATTTTTGCCTGATAGGGGTATAATGCATTTCCCCATCACAAACACATTAGAAAGGCTGTGTCCTGAAATCTCCTAACATAACATAACTACCAGTGAAGTTGCATAATCATTGGATAAGTCATACGATCTGTGGAGAAGCAGCCTATTTAGCCGTTATATGCAACTCACTGAATTTTAAAGTATCTCACTATAAGGAAGCGACAACTGAGAGAGAGAAAATAAATGCATTGTTAAAATACTACTCAGTTATATACTCAGAATTTTTTTGTACACCTCTTCCCCATCTATCTTACATCTGTCTTGCAGATCTCTACCCCCCATTCATTCTCCATCTGTATATCAACACTCCTTTGTCAATTATTGATTACTCTTCGATCCAATCCCTCACATTCAACTATTCAAACTCAGCTTTAATCTGACCTCCACTCATTTAATTATTGGCTAAACAACCGTAAGCTACTCTTAAATTCCTCTAAAACAAAAAGTATTATATTTGGAACTTCCCAAAAGATGAAAAAGGCTCCTAAAAATTTCAACATTGTGGATCTCAACTGTTGCCCAATAGAAACAAACAAATCATTTAAATACTTACATTTATGGCTACACCAATCACTTAACTTCCAAAGCCACATTGAAAACACCAAGAAAAAGATCAGTTCTCTTTTATTCTGGTCCTGAAAACTATCTACCTATTCCTCCAGACTAGCTAGAGCTGCAATAGGCAAAGGAGTCCTCCTAACTCAACTTGAATATGGGCTCCCCATCATAGCCACAGCCTCTAAAAAAAATCTCATTCACTCTGCAGTGCATTGAAAACAAAATCTACCAATTAATTTCCAGTTCTTCCCTCAGGAGCATCACTGCAGCACCCTCTCTATGACCAAATGGCTACCAGTCTCCTACAGAGTTGGGCTACTCTTAGGGTGTCTTGTTTTCAAACTACTTTGGTTAGGTGCTCGTCCATCTCTTGCAACCAAACTCCATAATAAAACCAACCCCTACAACCCTCCCAACCTCTCCCAATTAACTCTGTCACTCCAGACACCCCATATTAAACTGCACCATACTAACCATTCCTTCTCCATTCTTGCACCCAAACTCTGGCAATCCCTCCCCTTTCGTAGGTTCATAGGTTCATAGGCGTGTACTAGGCTAATGGCCCTGGAGCCTTTACAAGCCTAGCCTATAGGATTATCCTGGCATCGTGCCACCCAACCTTAGTTCCCAGTGCATCTGTTGAGTAGTGATCCCTGGGGTGAATTTTCTATTTTCCATCCACTCGTCAAGATTTCTATTGAAGAGGGCCAGTGAGGTACTCTGTTTGACATGTATGGGAAGTCTATTCCATAGCATGGGCAGTCTCTGGGTTATGAACCTGTCCCTCCAGCATGTTCTGTTGATTGTGGTAATGAGGTTGAGGTCTCTGGAGCGTGTGATGTGGAGGGATTGGGATTTCTTTAGATGTAGCATTTCTAACAGAGCTGGGTCAGACATGACTTTGTAAGTCAAGCAGAGATCGCCTCTAAGTAGGTGATATGAGATGGAGAATAGTTGGAGCTTTTTGAGTCTGTCCATATAGGACAAATGTTTAAGGCCTAGGATCCTCTTTGTGAGGTACTTTTGCAGCCTCTCCAGTTGTTTTAGGTGTCTAGTGAGGTATATGCCAAATGGGGCATTGTACTTGATAATTGGCCTAATGAGGGAAGAGTAGAGGGAGACAATAACCTCTTTCTTCCTGGATGCAAAACCCTTAGTAATGAGATTTGCCACATAGAAGGCTTTCTGACCACAGTGGCAATGTGGTGGTCAAAAGAGAGGTTGCTGTCAACCTGTGTTCCCAGATCTTTTATAACACCTTCTGTGTTCAGTGGACTACCATCGATGTTGTAATTAATGGGAACCAGGTTTTTCCCAAAGGGGATGACGACACATTTTTTGGCAGTGAGCTCAAGGCCATGGTTCTGACACCAGCTGTTGGTCTCAGTGAGGCCTTTCTGTAGGATGTCAGCATCACTTGGGAAGTTAAAATAGCTCCCAACTTGCAATTGTCTGCGACCTTTGTCAGCCAGAGTCCCTTTGTGTTGGTCTGGAGTCCAGAGAAGTAGATATCAAACAGGAGAGGACCCAGGACCGAACCCTGTGGGACTCCACTCATGACTGGTCAGCAGTCTGACTTGGAGTGAGCTACTTTCACACTGTGGGTTCTATCTGTGAGCCAGTTTGCAACCCACCTAGTGATATAGGGGTTGATGCCTAGCTTAGTGAGTTTTTCTATGATTCCTGAGTGGGGAACGGTATCAAAGGCCCTGGCCATATCAAGGTAGGTTGTATGAACCACCTTGCCTTCATCCACAGCTCTGGTGACTGACTCAAAGAAGTCAACCATGTTGAGCAGGCATGATCTATGCTTCACAAAACCAAACTGTGTGGGAATCCAGAGTTTGGAGATTCCCTATATCCTTGTTTATTAGGCCCATGATGATGTGTTCCATAGCTTTGCATATAAGACTCATTAGACTAATGGGGCGATAGTTCACAGGGTCTGTAATCACTACTCCTTTGTGGAGAGGGATCTCTGCAGCAGTGTGCCATTTGGTTGGAACAAAGCCTGAGGTGAGGCTGTGGTTGAACAGGGCACACAAGTTAGGTGCCAGTTCACTCTGTAGTTCATGTAGAACACAGACAGGGATATTGTCAGGTCCCATAGAAGCTGTATTCTTGGCCTTGGGCAGTGCTATTTTAACCTGTGCAGCAGTAATACTGGGTAGCTGGCAATCTACTGGTATTGTGATTGGTCCTTTGGGGGGGGGGGTAAAGTTAGCACTGAATCTGTTGGCCAGTATATTGGCAATATCTGTTGGTTCAGTATATGTGGCACCATTGTGCTGTGGCTCAGAACAAATATGGGTATTGCCATGGAGATTCTTACATAACTATAGAAGGCCTTGTGGTTGTCTTTAGTATCTGCTGTAATTCTGTTTTCATAGCTAGTTTTAGAGGAATTAATGAGGGATCTCAACTTTTTGTTGAGGCTGATAAGGGAGTTTTTCCAGTCTTGGGACTTCACCTTATTCTGCATCAGTTTCCTCCTTCTGTTGTAGAGTTTGTTTATGGCAGGAGACCACCAGATTGGCTTCCTTTTTTTGGAGGAGAGCGTCTTGGTTCTGTTAGGTATGGGGAGATCCATGCATTTGTGTATGTGTTGGTACAGTACACTGGTGTAGGATTCAGTGGTCATGCAACTATTCTCCATTTGCATGGGTGCCATGAAGTTAGCCACCTCTATTTTTAGGAGCCCAAAGTTAGCTTTGGAGACGTTTTTCATGGGGGTTACCTTTGGGGGGGGGTGGTGGATGTGCATTTCCAAGGTGATTAGTTTGTGGCCGGATCTAACCAGTGAAGAGTTGACTACTGGTGTAGAGCAATAGCCACTCATGTTAGTAATGACCAGGTCAAGAATGTTGCTACCTCTAGTGAGGGTAAGAAAGAACTGATCCAGGACATTGGAATTAATGAATTCCAGGAAATGTTGTGCAAGTGTATTGGTACATGAGTAATTTTTCCAGTTAATGGAGGGGTAGTTCAAGTCACCTAGTATGAGAGTGTTAGGCTGGACCTTAATATTCTCCAGGGTGCTTAGGAATGTGAAGTGTGAGCGTTTCCCCTTAAAGAAGTCTGCTGTTTCTTCACCTTCAGAGCTCAACTCAAAAGACACTTTCATCAAAAATCTGACTCCAAGTGTTTTGCCACTGGACATATAACCTAACTCCTTTTTCACCTGCATCACTTCTGCTTTGACCCTTTGTTCTCAGCTGCTGCTTCCTTCTCATATTTACTACTAAAATTAATTCACATTTGGTTTTCTACTCTGCTAATATTATTTACATACTGTATCAATTGTCCATGGTTTTAGCTACCTTCTGTGATTACTCTGTGGTTTTGAATTTGTCCTATTTTCTTTTCTTTTTCTTCTTTTGTGCATCTCTTCATCCAGACTCTGTCTGCAAATGGTCTATAGTAATTAGTGCACTATACCATTAAACAAACTTAAATAAATTAATTAGTTAATTAATAAATAAACAGTCCTATACGTGTCCCATCAGTGGGCTGGCCTTCCAAACTCTTGGAGGTTGAGACATTTGGCAGACATCTTAATGTTGTAAAACAAAGTTTTTTTGGGAAGAAGTGGATGAGGACATGGGAATCATCATTCTCTAGCCACTGTTCAATTTCCCGGAGAGGGAGATCAATTTCCAATGATGACAGCATGGACATTGACCTGCTTGGCACAAATTGTTGTGTCACACCCCCTTTTATGGAGCTGGTCAGTGAGGCTTCTGGTGTCCACTACAATTTACAAAGGCAGTGACTCTTTCTAATTGACCCCCTTACAACAGAAGTGCTGGCCATTGGCTGCCTTATCCTATTTTCTACCTCCTCAGCCAGCTCTTCCAGTAGTCTGAGTCTGCTCAAATGCAAAATTCATGTTTGGCTTGACCTTGTGACTTAACAATAAAGTATGTAGTATGTGCTACTATATACATTTATAGGTTTTTTATACAATAATTAAAACAACACCCAGTGCCGGTGACTGTTAAAAAGCAGAGATAGTCCACAAGTCATTCAACTACTTTTATTAAATAAAAGTAATAAGATAAATCCCAAATGCTTTCATCCAGTATACCCACTAGACTTCTTCAAATAATATCAAACAGGCAATCCTTGCAGTTTAAATAATCTGCCAAAAGTCAGTCACATGACAAAAGAAACCATTATTAAAAAGGCTTATTTAAAGCAACATTTTTATTAAATACAAATAATACCCCCACCATAATAAAATCATTTAAGCTACATTACATATCTATAAATACAAAAATAAAACCACAAAAATACAAAATATATAATAAAAAAAAAAAGTAAATAATAAAAAAATAATAAAATGATTACTATGGCCTCCTACTTATTCGAGGCTTTTAGTTTTAACAAACAGTCTATAGAGCAATGTTCATTATGACTAGGGTACATAAAAGCATTGACATACAATTGCCATTGCAATTCCTTTGCTTCTAAAAGCAGAGGCCATGCTCCACCAATTCTATTAAGTAAAATCTGTTCCAAAATAATAAATGTAAAAATCATGTCCAGGGTTACCCATAATATGTTTTGCAAGTACATTAGTACACTTACTCCTTTTTGCATCATACTCATGTTCATAAATACATTGTTTTAAAGTGTGCTCGTTTTTGCCTATATAAAAAGCATTACATGCCTGGCATAAGGCCAAGTATATCACAACTTTTGAAGAACAGTTAAATTATTTCTTATATAATACTTTCTATCATTTAGTACATATTCTTGCCCTACTTGAATAAATTTATAATAATGACAAAACCCACACTTGCTCATGCCTTTGATAGTGCCCCTAGCAACAAGATGAGGTCTCTCAAACCAATAAATTCCATTCAGATACACTATACTAAGTCTGTTAGCTAACCCTACATTAATCTCTTCATCCTCATCAAAAATGACCCGATTCCTTGTCATAGCCCATTGCACCAGCTCACTTTGCATGTTAAAAGTGGTAATAAGAGAGCTACCAAAAATGCTAGCATTGTTGTTACTTATGATCTGAATTCTGTTTTTGTTAGGGGAACTATCTGACAATGTAGGAAAAAATGCCTATTTTTTCTTTTAAATTCAACCTCTTGTTTAAGTTTCTTTACCATTGTTTTTGGGTAACCTCTTTGGTAGAATGTCTCTTAAATAAAAAGACACTCATTCAAAAATCAGATTCCTTGGGGACCATTCGTGCAGCCCTAACAAGCTGACCTTTCACAATAGCTTCTTTTGTTGTTCAGGATGTTTGCTAGTATAGTGAAGTAAGGTGTTTGAGTATGCAGGTTTTTGATATATTTTAGCCAAAAAGCTATTGGTGCTGGGATCCTTCTCTAACAAAATATCAAGATACGAAATGCTTTTTCTCATCAAGCTCAAAAGTAAAAACCAGAAAATCTGTGCTATCAGTAATATATCCCATAAATTCTTCTAAGGATTCTTTAGAATCTTTCCAAACCGTAAAGGTGTTACTTTCTAGTGTAGAACCCAAAGCAGTCCTTATAGATACCACTCAGTATAATTCTTTTTCCCAGTACACCATAACCATGTTCGCAAATAGAGACCCACAATTAGACCCCATTGCTACCCTCTTTGACTGTAAATAATGTGTACCTTCAAAAACTATAAAATTTGTTTTTCAAAATTAGTTCAAGCATTTCCTCATAGATGTTAATTTTCTCTTGCAGAATATTTTTTCGTGAAGGATCTCAATAAACCACAGTATACCTAAGTTACGTGGAATAATTGTATATTTTTATACAATTATGTGTAATTCATTAACCCCAAATACAAAAATCCCATGAAATTTTAGTAAAGTATATATTTCCAGAGTTTAACTCTTAAGAGCCATATGTTACTTTCCCATCATGACCCCAAAACAGAATGTATGTGGTTATTGTTTTTGTGTTTATTTTCTTATTTGTTTGTTGAACAGGCAGACTAGTCAACTGATGTTTTTATCCTCATCCTGGTCAGTAAGAAACTCATAAACAATAACTCTATGTATTCAGCAAAAAAATATTTGTTTGATATGAAGTTAATACAAGACAATAAAATACATATGCAATAAGTACATAAAGAAAAGTGATGTCATAAAGTACATGTTCAAAAGGTATAAATAAACAGTTAATTACAAGGTCGATTCTCAGTGAAAGTACTTTTCTAGCTCACAGCATTGGTTTCCCGGCATAAATGAGGTTTGGAACAGACATCTTCAAGTGGGTCTAGATACATAGATTAGCAGGAATTATGAGAATAAGGGGAGGATAGGGTTAAATGGGATGGAGGGATGTTTAGGAGGAAATGAGGTAAGGGTAGGGAGGGGCTTACAGGGTTTTGTCAAGCGTAGCTGAGGTAGGAGTCACATTTTTGGCGTGAACTTGCTACTTGCAAGTAGTACGTCCAAGAGGACCAGGAGGTAGTCTGGTGTGCAGGTAGCCCTTGGAAACCATATTGTTGGTGGTGATTTTTTTTTTTTTTTTTTTTTTTATTGAAGTCGGGTACTTGGGTGTGACTTGGAATGGCTTTACAGTACAATGTCGTTTACTTGTCATGTATTTCTTGGAGTGGTTTTGTTAGCTGTAGTTCTCATAGGCTCAAGAGGACTTGAAGGTTTGAGCCACATTTGTTAACTTGTCAGGAGTCATTGGGGAGGTTTTGGTGTTGCTGGATGTCCATAGCTAGGTTGGGCATAGAGGGAGCTATCATTAGGACTGGGTTCATCATTGGAGATTTTAGATTGTTTCTGTGGAGATATGTTGCCTGTCCAGTTGGAGTCTGAGAGAGGGGAATGCAAGCTCGGTTGATGTATAGTTAGCTTAGTGGAGCTGACCTTGGTTTCATTAGTGGTAGGTGAGTGCTAGCCATTGTATCTCCCCATGCTGGTGCTTATCAATATTCCTACAGCCCTGTATTGCAGCACTGAGGTTGAATGCTGGTCCGCAGGCTTAAGAACAGCAGTTCATGGCTGTGCATGCTCAGTCAAGCTTCACAATGGCTCTTGGCTTTATCATACCTTTCAATGATACAGATTTTCATAGAGGGGGAGCAGGACGTTCAGATTTGCCTTATGTTTTAGATCTGTTCTTCATAAAATTGTGGTTTGCTTGCAAATTGTTAAGGAATAAAATTAAAAAAAAGAATAAATAAATAAATAAATAAATAATGGCAAACATCAGAGATTCAAGCTTCATACCTTTCAAAGGTGCGCAAATGGAAATCTTGTTACCTATTGTCTTTCTAAATGGTAAGAGTGCAGGAGCAGTGGTGACTAACTTGGAATTATAGCTTTACAACGTGTGAAATGAACACTATGTGAATTTAGGTACTTTGTTTTGTGGCTGGCTTCTTAACTGTGAAGTTGTGCAGATGCAGCATTCCTCTCTTGTACATGGAAGTGATACACTGCTTTATAACAGGATTATGACTAATGTGCATGTTTTGGAAAATTTTATACAGTTATTGGCAAGTTTGGGGAGATCCTTGTTCTGTTGGTTGCAAATGGGTTACAAACCGAAGTTGGGAATGATGACAGAGTGAGGCGGGGTTCATCCCCTGTGAGAACTTCTGTGGTACTAACCTTGCTGAGTGGCTTGCTGGACTGGCACCTGTGAGTGTTGGTTCCAGCCATGTCTGCGTGGGTTGACACAGAGTGGGGTCCGTTCTTCAGTAACCTGTGTTTTCTGGCAAACTGGTGGAAATCTGGGGGACTGAGGTTGGAAGTAATGATAGAATTTGGGCAGGGTTCATCCTCTGCGAGGGCTCATGCTAGTGCAGATTTGCTGGGTGGTTGCAGCCCACCAAGCAGTAGGCTACATGTCAGGAGTTTTCTCGGGCTGAGTGGCACCAGTGAGTGTCTGTCCCATCCATGCATGCGCAGATTAGTGAAGAGATCTTGGTGGCTTCCATTATATTAGTAGCAAATAAATTGTCATGTTTTGGGATTTTTTTTTTTTGAGTAATTCCATTATGAAGAGGTTAGAGGAATATGTACCACGTTCTTCTAGACTGACACCCCTCAGAAAGATGAGGATGAGTCATCAGGTGATGAGCTTCTTTTTGAGTTTCAAGGTTGAGACGAGGTTGTCGAGTGACCGGGATGTTTCTCTGGCATCCAGGCTTTTGCAGTAATGGATGTGCTATTTCTCGGTAAGTTTAACTGTGAATTATTCACAGAGGAGAGTTAATGCCCAGCGACTGTGGAACTGGCTGCTTATACAGATCATCTTCTACTGACCATTCAGTTATTCCAGTATACATTGAACACTAAAATATTGTGTATGTATGTGTGTGTGTGTGTGTGTGTGTGTGTGTGTGTGTGTGTGTGTGTGTGTCTGTGTGTGTGTGTGTGTGTCTGTGTATATATGTGTATATATATATATATATATATATATATATATATATATATATATATATATATAAAATATAGCGGTATAAAGATGGATATACACTTATGCGTAAGCTTATGTGAAGTTGCCAGGTTCTTGGCTGTGCTGTCATAATGCATTTTCTCTCCACAGTTTTAGATGTACTAATTGGTTTCCCGACAGAGTACCTGTTGCATGGAACAAACTACCAAGTAACATTACAGCAAGCACCAATTTAGATATTTTAGGAACAGTATGGATATTTATTAGGGGAACAAGGTTTGGTACATTGGCAAGTTAGGAGGGCTTTATTGCCTGTGCTTGATAATTTTATATATGTATGCGTGGTTTATGTGCACTTTCCCGCTAGTGGTAGTGACCTAACATTGCTACTACCCAGAGGTCAGAACTGACTGAATTTAGAATCCATGCTGTTGCAAAACCCGCCATCAACTGTTGTTTTTTTTTTTTTTTGGGACATTGGTCCAGCGTTATCCATGGTTTAGAATTCTTTATGATGAAGTAAGGGATAATGTCTGGTTACTTTCTAAAGATCATTTAAACCTTCTGGGGTAGAGAAGCTTTAGGTTTTGGTAGATAGAAAGGCTCACTTAAAGTTGAAGTAGGCAGTCAAGATTGAGATAACACCCTACACTGTAAATGTATAACATTTGACATAAATGATGCTGCATTCTTTACCAGCCCTTAGAACTACATAAATGTTTTAGGATTAGTTGATTGCTGTAGTTGGGGTTGAACACTGGAAGGCCAGATCTATTAAAATAATGCAGCTAATTACCTTTATGCAGATGACTTGAAATTGGGTAAACTGATTACAGGTGTTACAGAAAAGGCATGTCTGCAAAATAACTTGAATAAATTGACCATCTGGGCAAGAGAATAATATGCCGATAAATTCATCAAAAACTAAGCATATGAGATTTGGTAGGCATAAATTGAAAGGTGAATATTTAATACACCACACAGTAATTCAAACTGTAGACTCATTTAAGGTCCTGGGTATTTGGGTAGATTCAGCAATGAGATTTTCTAATCATATCAACCAATGGGCTAATGATAGTCATAGAACTATAGGTTGCATAAAAAGATTTATATAGTTAGGAAATCAAAAATAATGACATCATTGCTTGTTAATTACATCAGACCCAAACTTGAGTATGGAATAACAATATGGAAACCTTGCATTAAAAAAAAAAAAAAAAAAAAAAAACATGAGTAAACTGGAAAGAATACAATGGAAATATACCAAGGGTATCCATGGATGTAAAAATGTAACTTATTATGAAAGACCAAAATATCTGAATATCGTTCTCAGATCAGACAGCTAGTCAATACAGGTGGTAAGGGGTGGGCATAGTGTTTGGTTTGCTGGATACACGGGGTAAGGGGTTTGATTCCCATCTTTAATTTGTATTGTGCCTAACCCTATTTGTAGAATGTAGGGGATTTGAAGGGCATTTGTGTCGCAGTTGTCTGACAGAAGGTTCTCGGAGATGTGAATCATTCTGTTATTTGGGGGCTGAGCAGCTGATTAGTAGATCCTTAACTGGATGGTTTGAGATTGATACCTAGAAAGTTTGCAATTTCCATGACAGCAAGGTGCCTAATTTGTTTTCTTTGCAGATGGGGAAGAGCAGAGCGGACATCAGTCGGTGACTTGAAGGAAGTGGGTCAGAGGTGGAAATGCAGGTACCGATGGCTGTCTCCATTGATAGAATAGTGCACAAAGGTGTTCAAGTGGGGGAGCACAATGTATGTAACAGTCACTGGCCTGCAGGATGTTGTTAGATGTAATTGATTTTGATGGGCTGGATGTTCTGGCTGTTAGAGTTGTGCACAATGAGGTTACAAGGAATGTTATTTTACTTGCGGTTCATTAAGGTATGTTGTATCTGATGTGGTTTGGGTAATGGGTTGGCAAGTGAATAGGGTGTATGTTGGGGCTGGGTTAAGCAGGGTTGGGGAATTTTTATGAGGGGTCTGGGGGTTCTCACATGGTGGGGGTGGATGGGCAGCTATCATAGGCATAAAAAGTTACAAGGTTAATGGTTTTAGGGCCTTTAAGTCGGTTATCTATCAATGTTTCAGTTATGGTTATTGTGCACTTTTATTTGGAAGATAGGGTATGCTGCAGGGGAAGGCTGGATTGAGGTGTGGTAAACAGCATGGTAACAAGTTTACTTTATTCTGTACTTGGGGTGGTTTCTAGGCCAATGGTTCTAAGGGTTTTTTTTAACCTAGCCATACTCAGGTAAGTTAGATTCCACAATCCAGAGTGCAGTGCATGTTGGTCTTAGTTATGACTGACGTGGGATGGTGTCCTTTCCAAAGGGCACATAGGTGGGGTCATAAGGGGAATTTATATCTCTGGTTTTGGTAATTGGCTGTATAGCAGGATTGTGGATGGTTTTAATTTTCCATGTCTAATTACTAATTTTGTTGAGAACTTCTTTGTTGGTAGATGCGTGATAATTTTATTTATAGAATAAGACTTTTTAATGCAATGTTTTGTGTTATTTCGCATGGGTATCTGTTGTATCCTTATTATGTGAGATGGGAGGTAATTTTATGGGGAGTTTTGTTAGGACATCTTAATTTTCAGGGGTGTTTTTGCATCTGGTAGTGTCTGCATTTTATGCAGTTGATGAAGGAGATATGCCCTTGATGGTGCGTAATGGTCATTAAGAAATGGTATTATGCGTGTGTGTGGAGTACTTACAGTGTTTTCTTTTACAGATCACTCTGAGTGCAGATGGGGATATGCAGAGTTGGTATTACTTGGGGGACTAAAGGAATGTGGACTTGATAGGTGATAGAAGAAACTGAGGAGGGTTTTGGCTGATGGAGCAGAATGAAAGAAGATCATGGGTTGCCAGCAGTGCAGCTGAATATGGAGTTGTTGGTTTGTTGTGTGTTTTTTTTCTCTCTGCAGTCACAAGGTAATGTCTTGATTTGGTGTGACTTTTGTGCAGTGAGCATCAGGGTTGAATTTCATACTGTTTTATGGGTAGCAGGGGTCATCTTTGGAATGGATCAGACAGTGTTGCAGACATTAGGAGATGGGGATTAGCAGGTTGCATTGCGTAAGTTAGGCTGGTGAGCTAGATGGGGGGTTTTGATAGGATGATTTATCTTTGAGTTACTGTAGTTTCAGGAGGGACTGGTTTGGGTTGATTCACTACATTCTGGATGGTAATAGCGTGTCACAGACCTTGGGTGACCTGGTGGCATCAGGCATTCTTTAGTTTGTGGTATATTGTGTTTGGCTATTTTTGACTGGCTCGGTTTATTGTTGGTACTGTATTTGGGGATGTACTGTTATCGGCTATGATGGTGGTTTGTGCTTTATTGTTTATAATGGTTAGTTGGTATGATGGTAACATTTTATTAAATGGAATTTGAAAAAAAATGCAGATTTAAGAGGGGTATCACATTCATTGGACAGCAAAAAAAAAATTTTCATTGGGTGGTAAATGGAGTTGCAATGTGGTATGGTGGTATGCAACTGTCTTTGCATGGTTTTAGTGGCAGTGGGCTTAGTATTTGATGGTTTACTAGCTGGTAATGCTCTTGGAATCATTGTGAAGCTTTCATTGGTCGGGTGGTATGGATTAGTTAGATCTTACACTGTATTCTTGATGGATTATGAGATTATGGTTTGTTACCTTAGCATAGAAGAGTGGTCAATGGTTTGTTTTCAGCTGTAAGGTAACTGTCTGTCTTTTGTTAGTTATGTATAGGGTTAGGAGGTAATGACTTTGATTCAGCTTGGTTAGGGAGGATGGGGTACACCAGATGATGTTTGATCTAGTGCCTTACTGATGGTTAGCTTGATGGAAGTTTGTTCAGAGAGAGGAGGAACAGCCTGGTTAGGCTGGTGGGCAGAGAAGAGGAGCAGGTTTGCCCTCTTCTGTTCCTCCTCTGGTGTTGGATGTGCAATTCAATAAGTTGGGAAGGAAATTGAGCAGTTGCTCTGTTGGATAAGTTAATAAGCAAGCAGAGCTGCTTATTTGGATGGTGGTGTAATTCAATAAATTGAAGGTGAGTGGGGTAACACTGCCTTGTTAGTGCACAGATAAGTGAGCAAGTAGGGGATGCTGCTTATCAAGGGTGAGTGGTTAAGCTGCTCTTATGGTTATTTTATGTTTTTTTCCATGGATGTTATCACCTGTGTCATGTTTTTGGTCAAAATTTATAACTATTGGTTAATAATCATATTTATGGAAGTTTATTAAAGGTTGTCAAATGTCATTCAGTGCTGTGTGTTTATTGAAGTGGACCAGGACAAACCATTCTCAATGGCAAAAATGCGATGGAACTGGAAGGACATGCTATTAGCCTGACTGTATCCATTGTATCTACTATATCTTCCTCCTCTGCCACTATACCTCTGATGTCTTGCATTTTGTTTTCAAGTATCACTCTGTCTTCACCCTCCACCTTCAACCTATGCCAATCTTAACTATTTTACACTCCTTTCATTTATATCTAAAAATCAGATCAACCTTTTCCTATCGACCCTTTGTAAATAACTCACTACGTCATATTGTGACATCCATGCTACTGCATAGTTATTTATTTAATTATGTCTGTATGGAATATGGAATATAATTAGTATATGAAGCCTTACTGCTATATTTTGACATTGTAAAATTTATTTTAATTGTATTCTGCCTAACATTGTTAATATTATATTACTTAAAAGATTTTGACTGTTTTGCATGTACTGGTGCCTTTTTTCCTGGGCCTCCTCTGAAAAGGGGCCTTTGTTCACAGCCAGACTACTCCAGCCAACAACTGTAAAACGGATAAATAATACATACATTTGATATTTCTCTATAATTAACTTAAAGCAACAGAAGTATTTTTTCTGCACACTGAACACTGATTAAAGTGCAGAGTGTGAATCATTACTCACTTTCCTTATATCAAAACACATAAATACTGATTAAGTAGACATTATGCATTCCAGCTAGAACAAGCTCAATCATTAGTTTAGAATATATTAGCAGAGGTTCTCTTCAAATGTTACTTAAACATAACTCATTTGTTCCCGTTTTTACCATTCCAATGTCTGTGACTGTACTCTAAGTGCTATACCTATATGAATACTAAGGGTTCTAACAACTGTCAGCACAAGACTGTCATGACTTCAGAATGTTACTACTTCAGTGAGCCGTGAGTACAGTGTTCAGTTTTAAAAAAATGAACAAGCACAGGAATCTGTCTAGTTCTAACCTTACCACCACGAGTGTTGAGGAAAAAATAAAAAAGCAGAAATTAGTGGTCTTCAAACTTCATTAGGGTGGCCACGGTGGTGCAATGGTTAGCACTGCCACCTCACAGCAAGAGGTTCTCTGGTTCGATCCTCAGCTGGGGTGCCTTCTCTGCGGAGTCTGCATGTTCTGCCTGTGGTCATGTGGGTTTCCTCCAGGTGCTCCAGTTTCCTCCCACATCCCAAAGACATGTTGTAGGTGGATTGGATACTCTAAATTGACCCTAGGCATGAGTGTGTGTCTTCTGTGGAAGGTTGGGTGCCGGGCTGGCAACTCGACACCATAAAACTCCACTGCCAGTCATGAGCAGACAGGTGATCCACTGTGGCGACCCCTAACCGGGAAAAGACAAAAGAAGAAGAAGAAGTGGTCTTAAAACTTCATTGATGAGCTCAGTCACAATAATTTCCAAAAATCATGAAACTCAGGTAGTGTCCCAAAGCAACAAGCCTTTATTTGCTAAACATATAAGGTTTTATATACTTAGAAGTATGTGTGGAAAAATATGTATTGTTTAAATTTAAACTAGCCTGTTCATGGCAAACGTTATAAAAAGGTTCAGTTTTAGACCCATCAGGTGTTCCCTGTTCAGCCTATAAATGGTGATCACTGACAGTACTTTAATAAATACATGTTAGATTATCAACTTAAGACTAGTGATTACTGAGTGATGAGTCATGAAATCTGGTACTGGTGACTTTTGTCAGTCAATTTACAGGTAGACAAATAGATATCTGTGTCAGTAATAGTTCTTTTGACACTCAAATATCTCTGTATATGTGCTGTAAAAGTTTTAATTTCTTGTATTATTTATTAACCAAAGTGCAAACTGATAGGCATAAATTAATCTTTTCAGACTTCAGC
>NC_056740.1:156111778-156216778 GCF_019279795.1 Protopterus annectens
ATTGGCAGTTGGTTTTTATGGTGTTGAGTTGCCAGCCCGACTCCCAACCTTCAACGAAGGCATGCCCATTCAACGCATGTCTTTCGAACACCCACTCGACCGTGGGGAGGACATGCAGACTCCACACAGAAGGCACTCCTAACCTAAGCCGAGAATCGAATGGGAGAACCTCTTGCTGTGAGGCAACAATGCTACCGATGCACCGTCATGGCAACAGGAAAGGCAGGTAACAAGCTTAGAATTTTTTTTTTTTTGTAAAGTGGAAAGGGGAAAGGAGGAGCCTTCTCAAATGTTCTCCCTGGAATAGGTAAAATGAGGTAATGACACTAGACTGGGAGGAGTGTCCCAGATCAAATTTACATTAGGGGCCGGCAACTGCAAAGCCACCAAGTATCAGAACAAACAAACCCAACCAGATACTTAACAATTGTAGAAAATTCTAGTTAATACCTCACACACAGTGAAACTAGCTAGCAAAGTATATGCAGACAATAAAAGTGCTGTAAATAACTCAGAAATAAGCAGAAAACAGGATACTTAATGTTATATATCACAGATTAGTTAGCTGAGAGCCCTTCCTTTGACTTCCTCCGATTAGTTCAGTGTGAAATGGCAGAAACACTGACAAGCTAACTTCTTACGTTACAACGTTTATTTATTTACTGACATTTGTTAAGATTAATCTTTTTTCTAATCAAGACATTCTGTTCTGCTTACAAGTCTTTGTAAAACAGTCATACAGCCTATATAAATATACATATCTGTAAGTTTATTGGATTCTGTCATGCAGTGGTAGGAAGTATAGTTCTAGGCTTCATGTCACAAAATTGTTTAGGCTAAGTTTTGATTGCATAAATGGAAGGGGCTGTCTAGCCTGCTAGACTTTTAACATTGACAACTTGAAATCATATTAGGTTTGGAATTGTACAGTACCCCTGTTACACAACTATTTTTATAGCTTTATTTTTTTCTTCTGCTAGCTTTTCCCATGGTTTGACAAAATAATATCATATAATTATGTTCTTATACCATAATATTTCTTTCTTTTTCTATCTCATCAATTTTTAGTTTCCATGTTAATATTTTACCTAATAACATTTAATTTCTTCATTTATACCATATCCTAACATGTTTCATACTTACATGTAAACATTTTTATAACTATTCTTTCATCTATTTCATTTGTCCACTTTAATATTTTATACAAATTTAGTGAAGTAACATAATCCACTTGGTTAATTAATCCTAAACCTTCTTCCTCTTTATTTACATATAAAATTCATTTTTTTACTGGATTCAGTCCCCATATAAATTAAAAAAAATAATTGCAACAATTCATTTTCAAATACCATTGGCAACAAAATATACTTGCTAATATACTATCTTTCCCACTAGAATGGAACATTTTTCCTAAATGATAATTTATATAATTTCCAGAAAAAAACATTTATTTTAACTCTTCTGTTATTTTTTGCCCATTGAATCCTAGTTACATTCTTGTTCCCAAATTTTATACCTAAGACAGAGTTTTCATTCATTGTAAAATATATTCCCCATCTTAAACACATCTGCTAATTCTGTATTTCCATCTTTCTTTAAAGTCATCTCTACTGCTTCTAAACATTAATTTAAATAAAATATCAATTCATTTATCCACATATTGTTTTTTGCAATTGCTATATTATCATCTGCATACGTTAACAACAATGGAATTATTAATCCCTCAGGTGTTACATACCCTGATTTCTACATTTTATAATTTATAGGTTCATAGATTAGTACTAAGCTAGCTGCTCTTGTGAGCCATTTTAAGCTTAGCCAATTATCCCTTCTGAGACTCAAACCCTGCACATTGTGTTTGTAAGGCAAACACCTTAACCATTAGGCCACCCTCTCAACCCCATTTACTTCACATACAACCACATTCATAATTAAAGCAAACAGTATACAACTCATTGGACATCCTTGTCATACACCCCTCCTCATATACCTCTTTACTTAACCAACTATTTATTTAAATTGTTAATTTATTATTTCTATAAACATTTCCTGAATGTCTTACTTGCATTGCATTCTTTCATTATTTGGGCATAAAATTTCATGTCTTATTGTATCAAATGCCTTATTAATACTGCATAATAAGTTTAGCTTATTCTCTTATGTTTGAAATGATACCCACAATCTCTCAGTAATAATTTTTACACCCCTTCTCTTTTATGCTGTATATACCACCATAACACATAACTGTATATACCACCATAACACTTTTCATCTTTGTTGCAAATATGTTCTGTATTATTTTCATAGAAGTCTTATAATCATTATTATTCAGTACTGTCAGTCTTCAGTTTTCCATTAGGCTTTTGTCCTCTTTCTTCCAAATAAATTTAAGTATTCTACTTCATAATTCTTTGTAAATAAAAACCTTCATTTAACCATTCATTCAAAATCTTTAAGAAATAGTCTTTTGCCATTACATTCATTTTTTCATACATTTCATATCCTATTCCATCTGGTCTGGCAGTTGATTCTATATGCACTTGTTCTAATACTTTATCTAGCTTATGTAGAGACATCTCCTTTTCAAATTCTTTGTTTTCTAACTATGAAAACATTTTTACTTCCCATATTGTTTTCAATTTTTTCTTTTTATTCTTTAAAGATGTCTTGTACATATTTTACTACTATATTCATAATTTGTTCCTGTGTTCTTTCTATCCATTCTTTTGCATTTTTCATTTTTCTTATTGCACTACTATCTATCCTTTACTATTCTACTTAAATATGTTGATACATCTTCTCCTTTCCCTTGTAAAAATATGTCTTTGTTTGAATAATAGCTCTTTAATTTTCTCTTGTTCTATAATTATTTTTATCAAAATACTATTGAGCATTATTTTCTAAACATTGCAATACATTTATTTATGTTCTCTTATAGTTGTCTTTAACCACTTTTCTTACATCATACTGCCACTGTAAGTAATTTTTTAATATTTAATCTTAAAAAACATCCATCATTTAGACTAATATTTAAATAACATTCTCATTGTAATATGAACCCCATAACCACATTATTAATCTCTTTCCTTTTTCATGCCCTGTTTTCTCATTTATCCTTTTTATTCCATTCGCTATGTTTATATATTCCTTATTTTCATTTATCTCTATCCATACTGCTAGATGATCTGAAAAACCTGTTTCAGTTGTTTCTCCTTCCTCTATATTTAATCCTATTGATATTATGATGTAATCTATTTTGATTCTGTAAATATCCCTCCTTTACGTCCATGAATTTTTATCCCAGAGTATTAATTTACAAAACGTCATAACTTCCAACATTTGTCTTTTATCATTTCCTTTCCTTTTATGTTTCACTCTTAAATCACAATTAAAAAATCTCATGTCACTATAATATTCATATCACTATAATATTCATATTTATCACTACCTAATCTAAAATCTGGTGAAATAAACTTTTACTTTCTTTACAAGTAACAGCATGCAATGCTATAATTGCATAAATCCTTGTTCTTTCCATTTTAAATGCACAATTCTTACTAAAGTTATATCAAATAGTTTTATGGTATTTCTACCAAATATTCCTATTCCAGCAGCCCATTTCCCAAATTCTAAATTATCTTTCAACTCCATATTTTTTATGTTTATCTTTCTTCACTTGCTAAGAATCTTATATCTTCTAAAACAATTGCACCTGCATCACATTTATTACACCATGCCAAAACTCCTATCCTTCTGACTATATTCTTAATACTATTCACATTCACAGGAAGTACTTTAAAATTATTACTTTCTTTTTCCTTAACTGTCTGGAAATTCTAATTTTATGTTCTTATTCATTTTATTTATTTATTTATTCTTTCATTTATGCGTATCCCTTTAAATGTTCTTTTCCTGTCTTTTACCCTTTTATCAACATGATTATTTTTTCTTTCACTATTTCCCAATTTAGATCTTCCTTATCACTTACTTCAGAACCTTCCTCCATTACTTCTTTTTTTTCTCATTCCTTATCTTACTTATCTAATTTGTGCTCTATATCCACCACTTCTAATGTTTCCACTCTTTGCCCATTTTCTTCTCCTTTTCCTTCACTCTCATTATTATTATTTTCAATCTTACAATCCAACCATAAATGCTTAATTTTGTACATTTACAACATTTTACTGTACATTTTCTTTCATCATCACCCAATTTCCTACAGATATAACATTTCTTTTTGTCACAGTTATTTATCTTTTCCACAAAAAAGCATGTTTTGGGTTGTCCCCAGTACCACACCCTTACTTCCTTCAGCATTTATCATCCTTGGAATGTGTATGATTTTGTCATTTTCTATCTTTAGCACAACATTACATTCCCATATACCAGTCCATAAATCCCTTCTGTTATAAACCTTTGCAATGCCCAGTATTTTGTTGCATAAAAAATTCAAATGTCCTTTTAAAGTCTCTTTTTCTACTTTTGTTCAGAATTGTATGCAAATCTTCTCTTTTGCTTTCCTGTTAAATGCTTTTATTAGATAAGGTCCCAAGGATTACAGTTCTTTATTTCATATTCCCCAAGGAAATGTTCTACTGCAAAAACAGTCTCAAATATAATGTCACAAAATATCTCTTCATTTATAAGAATAAAAGCTCTTACCTCTTGAGCTTTAACGTCCAAAGGAACCATTAAATTGTCCCAAACTTCACACCTATCCAATTCTTTTTCTTCTTTATTTTGAATCCTCACCACATACTTCCACTTCACATTATCTTCTGCTTTCTTTCTTTTTCCTATTAACCCCCCCCCCCGGCACCTTCTTTCATTTTTCTCCGTTTCACCATCATTTTTCAGAATAGACTCTGCTTCTTGTTTTTTATTTTATTTTCATTCATAATGTCTACTCTGGAAACATCTCCTTCATTTTATGGCTCACTCTGCATCATCTCTTTCAATACATCATCACACAACCCTCTCAATTGGAGGGTTGTAATAATAATACAAGACTGATTTATTGACTCTTCTTTTTCAGTTTCAGTAAATGGTTTTGCGGAAAAATGACTTCTGAATCCTCTACAATCTTATTGGTACTATTCACAGGACTGGAACTCACCTCCATACCTTTTACCATCTTCCCGATGTTATGCACCATCCTCCCAACTGCCACCATGCTAGGAATGGGTCATGCATGGTCACGTATTGGTTCCAAAGCTATGAGTAGGGGAAGCTCCCCAGTGCCCTGGCCAAATTTCCCCTAGTTGTATTAATTCCTCTTCGGTTCACCCCTGAAAAGATGCCAGGTGGAAATAATCTGGTCAACAAAGGATATATAAAACATATTTAGGAGATACAAGAAGATGGCATTGATAAGAGGAGATGAGGATATGCAGCCAACAAGTGGATGGATTGCATGAGAGAAGATCTGTGACAGTTTGACATGAGTGTTGAAGAAGGTAGGAGGCTTGCTGTGAATTCAGAGACATGACAACAGTTGATATGACACCTTGTCCCCATGTAAAAATAGAAAAAAATGGGTTTGATGATGGTGGTGGTGCTGAACCTTTTTTCAAAAAGTAATATTAATAATTTAACTCTAAGATAATCATAAGAGACAAAAGGAGAAAGCCTAGTGTGTAATCAAAAGGTTCATAACTTTTAACTGTTGTAAAATATTCTAGCCCATAATCTTTGGGAAATTATAATAAACTTAATCCCTTGCCATTCTTTTTTATATTGCTCTACTCCTAAAAGCCACACAGCCCTGAGTTATTCCTTCATGGCTTCCACACTCACCAACCCTAAATATCCCATTTTCCCCCTTACATGTTTCGTGGATGTGACCTATCAAAAGGATGACTCCTAAACCCCTTGGAACATAGACTTTGACCATAGTTCTTTACAAGGCCCAAGGAGTGAGAGACCCAATGGGGAGCATCAAGTGACCAGCCTGGGAATCATCATTCCCATGGCAGCAGGTCAGTTTTCCCTAACTCTGGAGGTGGATAATGCATTGACATCAGGGCATCATTGCTGTCCCTGCAATAAACCTGAGGAGTTTTGTGAAGCTCCAGGACTCCACCAAAGTTTGCCCAGGCATCATATTTCTGGGCATCTTATTCCTGGGATAGGAGCACTGGTCATTAAAAATTTCATCCTATACCCCCAAGCTAGCTCTATTGGCAGCCTGAGTCTATTTATGAACCTCAGTTGCCAGTGGCACAGACAGATACCCTGACTCCATACCATCAGACTGGCTTTTTCTAGCCTTCTTTTTATAATGAGCTATGCATGTATATTCCCCAGTCTTATTATTATATAGTACCGACCTATATTCTGAATTTGTAGTCAAACAAAGGTATCTGAATAATTTGTGTGATTTTTACATGTCCCATTATAAATCTTATTCAACAAGTTGTTTCACAACACAGTGCTTTTTGATTGTGTACTATTACCTCTTTAGCCCCGGGATTCAGTAACGTCTACACTACGTTTACACAGATTCTTCTTCTAATTTTAGTTTTCCTACTGATATTCTTGCAGCTTTAAATACTGACAGGGATTCATAAAGGTTATGACAAAGTGTAAACTACATGTACACTTAGTGTAATCTTTCTGAGTGACTAGAAACCTCAAAACATTTGATAAGAATGTTCTTGAATACATATCGTGTGCACTTAGTGTAGGTTTTATTGAATCTGGTCGTATGTCTTTTAAAAATATAATTGAAAATAATAAAAATATGTTAATGGGAAGCTGTTGGGCTATATTGATTAACTAGTATAAAATACATATTAATAATTATTATTATGTATGTATGTATTTATTTATTTATTTAACATTTGTTTACTAAGAAAGTCCGACTGGGACAGAGCCCATTTTCAGCAGAGGCCCAGAGAGAAATGTTCCCGATGCATGTCTTTGGAATTGTATGTGTACGGAAGAGTGACTTTATAGTTTGCTATATAACTATATAATGTTAAATTAATTCTTTGCATTTGTTTAACATCTGCATGCTGCTCTACAAAATGCAGTCTTTCCCATTATCATTGTAATATTCCTCTTATGCAATGGGAATGTACATGTAAGCAATCATGTGAATTTTTGTCTTAAGCTTTGCAACCAGGTTGGACCAGCACCTCCATTAACTTATACATGAAAAACATTTCTTTTTATTTTTAGGCATCCGTTACACATTTGTAGAACTGGGATTGAGGAGAGTGCATTCAACTTGTAACCATTCATTATGTATAAAATCCTGCCTTTTCTATTAAAGTTATTTTTTGAAAAGCTACCTATGTTAATGCTCCTATTCCAAAATTTTTTTGAAAGAAAAAAAAGAATGCAGCAGAGACCTTCAGTTTCTTTAAATGTTGTGTATTGCAGTATATTCTTATTTTATTGATTACATACATAACTTTACTTGGAATAATAATTGAAAAAGTTGCTATTCACTTCTGCATTTATAAATGGAAGAATGTATGTTGGCATGCTGGAATACAAAGTGAAAAATTAGTAGTATAGTCTGAATATAATAGCTGCTGCATAGTAAAATTACAGTCTAAAATTATACATGTATTGCAATTCAATGTGATGACAATTCAACTCTTTAGTTTGTGTATCTTTAGCAGATTGAGATATTGAGAGTGAAAATGAATAAATTATAAAAAGTACAAACTTTTGGACTATGACTTCAAAGTACACCTTTATGTAAGATAACTCTTTATTGATGACTTACATGGCCTAGTCAGTGCAATCCCACCTGCATGTACTCCTATATAAGTAAAACAATAAAAGGCAATAAAGCAACAACCAAGTCAAAACAGAGAATGGCCAGGTAAACTGATCTGTTTATAAACAGAATAGTTACAATTTCATTACTATTTTCAATAAAATATCTCATTTTAATTTCAGTAAAATATGTCCTAGAATATTGAATTTATAAAAAAAAACGGCTGTCTTGATAAATAGTAGCATAAATGAACATGAATGTTTACTTGTTGGTAGAATACAATATGTCAGTCCCCATTTATTATAAAAGAAGGATTAGTATTGGCAGATAAACTAGAAAAACACACAGATCAATATACAAACTGTGACAATGAGATCTTAAGAGGATACCAGGTGGAAGCAGATATTGATCTACCTTGGTATGTATAACAAATTCCAGTAGGATGACTTGCAGCTGAACATTATATTAGCTGCATGAAACTGATATATAACAGTTTAAACCAGGCAGATTTCTTAGATGACAGTTTTAGCATTTTGTATGGTCTGGATTACCATGCAGTAATTTGTACATGTTAATCTCACTCTACTCAGCAGCACTGGTTACATTTATATTAAGTGTTTGCTATACAATTAGGTGCAAATAATCTCTAAAGCTACGAAGTTGCACTAGAACTAGCTTTATGTATCATAAGGCTTTGATGATATTTGCCATCATAATGAAGTTGCATTCACACTGATATTTGTACAAAAACCTCAGTACAGATGACCCCTACATCAGATCGATCCTGACAGCTTGCTTCATTGTAGGCGGGATGCTTCAGACAGTTTGCAATAATGTGTTTATTGGTAACATTTTAAAACCTAACTTGTAAATCTTATTTTTCATCACACAATGGAGTATTTTTTTCTTAGTACCAAAGGATGAACTGAAACTCATTGCATTCAAATTTATGTCTGGTTCTTAGGTGAAATGTAAGGTCTACCAACAAAATACAAGCCCACATAAAATGACCTATGGTGACACATGATTCACATATGTACTTATCAGCATTAAATTTATGAATACAGAATAGAAAGCCATTGGGAATTACTTATGGTACTGATGTAGCATTTCAGTACTAGATCCAAAACACCGTTGTTTTCTAATGAGACGATTTATCAAGCAGCAATAAGTGCATCTGATATCAGGTTATTATAAAATAAACATTTTGCTAAGTAGCATGACCTGTGTGTAGCTTGATACCTTACCTTGGGAAGGAATATAGACCTAGACAGCATATAAGGACCATCCAAGTTTGTTTGATAAACCACTAATCCTGCATAACTCAGTACTTACATTACAAGTCTCTGATAAGTACTACCTTATATTTGTGCCAAGTGACTGATCTGTATGTTGCCAAGTTGAAATTTCCCAAGTGTTAACTCCATAGTCACATAATGCCAAGGTACAAAATGTTTTTCTTACCCTATCACTTCCTTATGACACATATGTTGCAATCACTCACTTTGCTTGTTTGGAATCATTTGCTTTATCTCTGTGAACTGACTACCTCACATGTTCAAAGTGTGACAACTTGTAAGCAAGCCTATTATGTTTTTCTTTTAGATTATTCATCATGATGCCCTAATGCAGTGAAGCAAAATAAATAAATAAATAAATAAATAACGAAATAAAACTACTATAATGATAAAATCAACCATATCACAGATTCTAGTTGTCCTAATGGTCCTTGAGGCATCCACCCAAAACAATGCAATATCACCCTTATAAAGCAGCAGTAGAGTATTGTAAGGAACATTCAAAAAAGTATGGGTGATCTCTTTTGTGTATTTGTGAAGTAGTTATGTAGTTGTTATAATGGTTTCTTTGAACCTTGTGGAATAAGAAACAAATGTTTATACCTAATGCATTTATTATAAATTTGTTGGCATAAAACCATTCATTTTAAAATACGATAAGTGGCATTTAATCCAACATTTTAACCACATTTTGCTAAAATAAAGCAAACTGTTTCACTTAATCTTCCATTCAGTGGACATCTTTTTCAGAAAATTTAAGTGGCATAGATGTATTATTGAGATCATGAGTGTGATGAATCAGTGGTCGTGTGGCAATGAGGGATAAAGTCCTTACTGTGCCCCAGATGACCCATGTTTGAAGTGGCATGGGTGTTTTAGGGGCTGCATGGTGTGTATGGGAGTGAGAGGTTGATGTTCGATCCCCCATCCTGGAGGAAGAGACAGGCATGGCATGACTCACTGCAATATGCAGTATATAAATGTGGCCAGCTATGTGCTACATGGAGAGTGAATGACTCGGTCAAAAGGTTGTGGAAGTGTGCATGTACATACCAAGGGCAGCAATCATGGAGCTGGCAAGGATGCCATGAGGGGGAAATATTAGGGTATTCTATCTAGCAGGCAGTATGATGCTGCACCACCAACGTTGATCTCATTACTGACCCCTGACAGGGGTTGCGTTGGTACTGATGGAGGCTAAGGTAAGTTCAATAAACCCAATGAATGAGGAGTTGTTGCCAGATGATGGTCAGCAGTGGAGAAAAAAATAAAGAGTGTGATAAGTCTGCAGTGCAAATACATTTTAATGAAAGCACCATACTAGAGTATGACAAGAATGCAACATGATATTAATTTGTATGAAATTATGGTTTATATATCATTAGGATGTCAAAGAATTTTGTAAGAACGTAAGCGAAAACAGAAATGATTTAAATACTTGACCCATTTTACATTACTCTGAAAAACAGAATCCTGTGCATCTCAGTAAAATGTTTTCTACTCATCCAGGGCATTCAGGTTAATCAAGTTAATATGTTTAGAAAACACTTTAAACACTGAACATGGCAAATCATTACTCTGATAAACAGAATCCTGTGCATCTCAGTAAATCATTACTCTGATAAACAGAATCCTGTGCATCTCAGTAAAGTGTTTTCTACTCATCCAGGGCATTCAGGTTAATCAAGTTAATATGTTTAGAAAACACTTTAAACACTGAACATGGCAAATCATTACTCTGATAAACAGAATCCTGTGCATCTCAGTAAAATGTTTTCTACTCATCCAGGGCATTCAGGTTAATCAAGATAATATGTTTAGAAAACACTTTAAACACTGAACATGGCAAATAAAAGAAAACCATTTAAATAAAAACAGCTGAGTACAAACAATAATATGACAATTTAACTCATTACATCTGAGTGATGCCTCCAGGTGCATCTGTAGTTAACTCCTACTGATGCCGCTAAGCGTCAAATATTGCTTATTCAAATTTGCATCAATAATTCCAAAACCATGCTATGTGCAAGTTCTTAAAATATTTCATCTTAAAGCTTACATAATGGCAAACTCAACTACATTAATATTTGACCTCTGTCTAGTGCTTGTAAAGAGATATTAACTGTTGTTTTATTATATTAAGTTATATAGATATAATTGTCACTTTTTTCTAAATATCTCAACAAACAAGTAACACACACAGAACTACTTAGCCTTGTATTAAATCTCTCAGCTAGATGAATAAAATGCAGCTGACAGTATGTGTGTAACTTGAGTGGTTGCTGAAATATTGTAAGCTGTTTACAAAATATTACAAACATAATAGTTACTGTCTTTACTGTGACTTATAATTTCACTTTAAGACCTAGAACCTAAAGAATAATACCACTATAAAAATAGTTTGTGCTGAAGAGTTTGCCATTTATACTTCTTTCACAACCCCTAACATTCCAGAGATGCAAACATTTGTTTAAAATGTGAGGACATAATTTGATTCTTGTCCAAAAGCTTAGGCTCCGTTCATTGGAAGTTACAGGGCAGATTTCCTGAGCTCCATTGGAGTGAATGAGTTAAGAAACAAAAATGACGGCAAATAACCTACCATTAACAGGCAGAATCACCTAAAAGGATACATAATGAAAAGACTGCATCTTAATGACAGATGTGCAGAGACACAAATGCTTTGCTGTGCTCAGGGCCGGCCTTTGGTCAACTGATGCCCTAGGCAAAAGGGCTCCACAGCACCCCACATTCATCACCCGGAACCCCCATCCTAATCTATCTACACCATCCAGATTACTTTTTCCTCCTTTTTCTCAGTCTTACTCTTGCTCTTCAGTATTCCTGTGTCCGTTCAACACATTTTAGAGAAACCATTTCTTTACTACAATAAATAAATAAATAGATAAATAAATATTGGAAAGGTACCCCTGCTAAAGTGGCGCCCTGAGTGAATGCCTGGTTGGCCTATGCCTAAGGCCAGTTATGGCTGTGTTGTTAATGGACAATCATTTTTAAAAAATGAAATTGCCAGAAAATAATAATTAGTACACTGCAAAAGACATTTTGTGCTATGTTACTTTGAAATTAGTCTTGATTAAATATACATGTAGAAATACACTTAGGGTCAGATTCCAAAAGAATTGCCTTCAGTGTAAGTCTGCTCTTATTCGAAAAGATTTACTCTCAGTGTATGTGATTTACTTTGATGTAAGATCAACCTATACAGAGGTTTACAGTGGGGGCTAGGTTCCAAAACACCTGTTCTAAGCATCCTCTCAGTGTAATTGAGAGCAAGTCTTTTGGAATTGGGCCATTAGATTCAAATAAAGACACATAATTATTGATAACTCACTGTAATGGTGAAGGGAAAAAAAGTCTTGCAGTCTGCATACTATGCTAACTTTATTGAGTTAACATCCTTATTGTTGGGGCATTACCAAAGTGTCTGCCTAGAGTGGTTTAATAGTCTATTTATTTGTTTGTTTCCATTTGTTGACTGTGAAAGTCCAACTGGGCAACAAAATAACTCATTTTCAGTGGAGGCCTAAGCAAAAAAGCTCCAAAGAACATTACATTTTATAAATAATAAATAAATAAATACTATTGGAAAATATTACAAACAGTTAGTACAGAGAAAAGAAGAATGACATAAATAATAAATATTAAATGTGCTGCACATAATAGGAACGGTACATAAAATAAAACAAATGAAGAGATATATTCAGATTAAAGTTATACATTCAACTGTCAGAAGTAATTACACTATTATAAAAAGAAAGAGAAAAATAGAGGAGGAGATAAAAGGAAGCAAGAAGTTAGGCATGAAGTAAAGAGCTAAACAAAGATCACATATACAGCAGAAAGAGAAAGAAGGTGGAAAGGAGTATTGAGATGTTACATTATCAAAAAGTCAATTTTAGCTTATTTAGTTCTACAGTCAACAACAAAAAGTAGAGATGTAAAAGTTCTCAATATTGTCCAAAACTACTAAAATCCACAAATAAACACCTCTGCAGGCCACCAACAATCTTTTGAGCTCAAACATTTATTTTGCCAACACAGTAAAATGTTTTTACACAAGTTCTGCAAATTTTAATGTAATCAATTGAATTAAGAACAAGGTTTTAATAGGTTATTATTAATTGGTTATAGTATATAAATAAGAGGGTAATGAGGGGGTATGCATACATTGAAGAAGTCTTAGTACTGACAAAAACACTGTGAAAACGTTAAGCATTAATGTGTGTACTTTTATTGTTTTACTGTGTGAGCTCAAACGACTGCTGGTGGCCTTTGGAAGTGCTCATTTGTTGATTTTAGTAGTTCTACAGTCACATATAGGTAATACTAGACAAGCAGAAAGACTGAATGATAGAAACCATTGCATATGAGTCTATCCTGAGGCTTTGGAGCAGGAAGAAATCCAGGAGTCATTAAGATATTTGTTTTAAAACACTTTAAACATCTGAGAACTTGATTGTTGTCTGATATATGCTGGGATTGAGTTCCATATCTTAGATACAAAGCATGAGTACAAACATACCTCTCAACCTTTTAGTGCTAGAAATCTGTTCAAACCCTGACAAAATAGGGGACAAAGGCCCAACAATAGGGACAGATTTTAAATATAGCTGTTATAAACTTAGAAAGTTGCTAGAATAACAGGGTTTGTGCTAACATATATTTTCTGAAGGATTTGAAGTCTGAAACCCAAACGTATGTTATTATTTAGTGAAGTCAAGCCTCAGATCATCCCAGTTATTTGCCAGAAAATCACAAGGAACAGAACAAAAATATGAGACAAAAAGCTGGACATTCTGTGAAAATCTAGACAGTTGAGAGGTATGAGTACAAAGCATCACCAGCAGATGAGGCCTTAGTTGTAGAGACAAGGCATTTATCTAGAGAGTGTATATGTCTAATTTGGCTATGTGAAGATTGGGTAGAGAAGGGTGAAGGCTGCCAGCCTAGCCAGATAGAATTGTGCAGGTAATTCTATCATTTGAAAATGTGAAATGTTGAACTTAAAACAATGTGGCAACATTGCCATCTGCTGTAAGGAAAACTAAGTCAAGCATTTCAAATCTCTCTTTTGAAGTTAAAATTATTTCAAATCTATCCTTTGATCTGTAGAGCTCGAAGTCAGTCTGTCTGAGCTAGCACATTCTTTCTATTGTTTTAACTTATGGAATAATTACTAGAAGTTACATATGGAATGTCCTTTATTGCTATAAGTGTAAAAGAATGTAAATGCAGTTTCTGTGTGGCATGGGAACCAGGAAGGTGAGAACCAGAGATTATTAAGCATTTTGATCTTGGACATCTAACTCAGCACTGCCTATGCTCTCTTAAATAAGTTATCTTAGAAGTGTGTTTTCTTGTAGAAATAGCTAGGACTATAAAGATTAGACTAAGTGTTTTTCTGTTATGTCAAAACTGTACTACTGAATTATTTTAGTTTCTGTGTGATCTCTGAACTCTTGAATTGCACTGTGGTGTAGTAGTATTGTCTTGCATTTTTAGTATTTATTATTAAATATTTTTAAACCCTTTTCAACTGTGGATGGTTTATGTAGAGATAATTTAAGCTCTAGAGTACATTGCATGCTTATAAGTGATCCTGTAATAAGCCCTTCCAATAAGCCTTGATTGCTTAGTTACACTACTATTGGATAATAATATTGCACAGTAATAACTGGACACCCTTTTAAGGGCCTTTGGCTAGCTGATAATTATTAGCTGGTGGTGGCAGGAATTACTACCATATAGTCTGGGTATAGGGGCACAGCTGGAGAATCTGTGCAGCCTTTCCCAGGAGTGTTTGTGAAGTTGTATAAATACTTTTCTCTAAGTGTGTGTGTGTGTGTGTGTGTGTGTGTGTGTGTGTGTGTGTGTGTGTGTGTGTGTGTGTGTGTGTGTGTGTGTGTGTGTCAGCTACATGGGCAGGGACATGAAGCACTGGTTGGACAGAGATGGTACTGGGGGTTTTAGCTTGCCAGCTAGGCTGAGATCTGGACCCTATAGCTGTGCCAGTGGGGAATCTTATTAGGGAACTGGGGAGAAAGGGAGCAACCAGCCCCGGATTGACTGTGATCTCTGTGTGCTCTTAAGGGAAATTGAATTTTAATGTGTGTATCTGTTATCCTTTCCTCTCATATGAGATGCTCTCTCTGGTGTTAGTGTTGAGGATTGAGGCTCCTTGATTGCTGGGCCAGGGCACATTCATCACAGGCTATACCATGGCACAGTGACACACCAGATAGTATTGTCAGCTCACAGCAAGAGGTTCCACAGTTCGATTCTTGGCTGATGTGCCTTCTGTGCAGAGTCTGCATGTCCTTCCTGTGTTTGTGTGGGTTTCCTCTGGGTGCTTTGCTTTCCTCCCACATTCCAAAGACATGCAGTAGGTGGACTGGACACTCTAAATTGGCCATAGGTGTGAGTGTTTGTGCAAGTGTGTTGTGTAGAAGTACTGCACCAGTGCTAGCCACCTGGAGGTGTAAACATTGGCTCTAGATGATTGTCACTGTTGAAGTGACACCCCAACCCCATGTGCATAAAATGGGAAAAGGGGTTATGGATGGATGGACGTTAGCAGTTAAGTTAAGGAGCTGTTAATGAGCTGTATCCTGTGTTCCAACTGTGCAAGGTTTGATTCCCCCAGCTGTCACTGCCTAACTGTGTGACTCTGAGCAAATCACTTGACAAGACACAACTCCCAGGCTGAGTCTGAAAAAGGTCAAGGAGATCAGTGCTATACCCCCAAAAAACAAATACAAATAAATAAACAAATAGCAAATCCTATAATGAGGCATGCATCTGTGGAAAATAGAATATATTGTGAGCAGTTTTTAAATAAGAGAAGATGAGGTGATTACAGAGGTCCATCCAGTTGAGGAGTTTCAATGTTATACAATGATGAGCTTTGGTAGATATGAGTTTTATTGCTTCACTGCTTGCCAGATTTCATTTTTTAGTTGTATTTATTTTGATTAGTTGATTCTAGAGATGTAGAAATTCAACCATGCATCCTGTCTATCTGTTCTTGTTATTGTTGTTTTAGACCATCTTCAAAATGGTAAAAAGCAGATTTGTAATCAATTGTAGGCATATTGACAGCATGTTAAGGAACTTACCATTTAATATCATTGGGCACTAAAATATATTGTAGGAGTTACATGAAGTGAACTGCGATGATAACCAAAAATGAGAACCCAGGTTATCACTGAAGCAATGCTTTGTTCAAAATGTCTGATCATTATGTCCCCATTTCTCAAAAATAGTGCTTTAGGACCCATCAGATAATATATGGTTATAGAGAAACTGGATGCAGAAGTATTAAATCAGCTAGCTGGGCTGGCTTTCAAGCCTAGCATTCAAATAGAAGACAAAATGCTCGGTGACTTCAGCTTAAGGCAGGTAAAGCTCACCTAAAAGAATAGTCTCTGTCAATATATGTGTGTGTGTGTGTGTGTGTGTGTGTGTGTGTGTGTGTGTGTGTGTGTGTGTGTGTGTGTGTGTGCATGTGTATTTGTATATGTGTGTGTGCGTGTGTGTGTGTGTGTGTGTGTGTGTGTGTGTGTGTGTGTGTATTGGGGGTGGGGTAGGGATATTGTGTCCTTCAAGCCATGTAGTATACAGGTCTCCAGTGAGATTTAGACATAACGGAAATTTAAAAGAACCAGAGTGGATAAAATACCCTCTTTTGACCCATTTCAGTTTTAATATTTAAAGTTTTTGTAGACCAGGAGGAAAAAGAAACTAGAAGTGACAGCATAAAAAAAAATAAGGTTAAGTAATTGTCATTGCCTACAAAAAGAGTGTGTGAAACATTAGACAGTCTTCTGGGTTCATAGTTCTGACTCATCAAATTTTTAAGGTATATTCAACAAATAGGAAAAAATGCCATCTGCCCTGTAGTGGCACTCAGGTTAGAATTTAGCTGAAATATGCACAGTCTGTTTAGCACTTCAGCATTCTGTGTAAACAGCAGTGGACCTGAGGTTAATGCACTGTACCTTTTTCCCTAAGGATAATATACAGCTACTTTTGTGTATTCTATTAAGTACTGTGAAGTGTAGTCATGTTCTGACTTACAGACATAATTCTATAAAGTTCATTAGGCAGTGAACACAACAGTTGCAGTGGGATATGCAGAAACATCAAAGCATGTAACACAGGAAGTCTGTTTATATTCATATTACTGCAGGCATACCTAGCTACACAGGGTATGCTTGTGGTATAGTTCTCATGTGTTGACTTAACTCTGTAAGTTTTGTTAGTGAACACAGAATTAGGAGTGGAATATGCAAAAACATCAAAGTATGTAAGACAGGAAAACTTTCAATTTGACTTTTACGTATCAGCTATACTCACTCACAGATTACTTGTTATAAACATGAGTGGTTCTGCTACATGGAGGCCTGACAGAGATAAACTTACATGCACCTTGAAACAGGTGCTCCCTTCTTGGGTCTCTTTGTACAGTGGTCATTTTTCACCTATATTCTGGAGGAATTCATTTGTTTGGGGAGGACTTCTAACAGATGAAAGTCTTTTATGATTTAGCAGTGCAAATGAATGCTTTGTCATTGCATCTCATCTTAGGAAATCGCTGGTGATGATATAAAGTTAGTGGATGATTTTCTAATGTATTCTTTTAAGTTTTGAATTTAGTGATACCAGATCATTTAAGGAAAGGGATAAGCTTGTAACAGAGCTTAGACAGCAGTGTTATTGTATGTAGTGCATGGATCACGCTGATTACACTCCAATATTCATAAAAAGCAGACCAGTTAAACGCTACAGTGGCACGATACCCAACCTTAAAACATATTAAGCACCCCTTGCTAACATTGTTAAGGTCGAGACTAGCACCAGACAGTAAAATCTGTCTGTATTCACTAGCAAATGACAGTGACAGAAATAAAAGATTTGCAATGTGTTCTTAAGTTCCTTGTATGAACTTAGAAAGTTGCTAGATTAAATGCATTTTCTGAAAGATACAAACTCTGAAATTCCAATGTGTGTTGTATTTAGTGATTTCAATCTTCAGTGGTTTGTTCAAAAATCACAGATTTTATGAGGATGAAAAATAGGAAGGAATAATCTGGACATCCTGAGAAAATATGGACAGATGAGAGGCATGCCAGTAAGTATAAATGTGATGTATAGCATTACACTACTTTTCTGATAGCATCCACTAAGTGTTTTATAGCATTCAAAGATGGCAAAACACTTTGTGATTTTTTTTCATTGTAACTGAGAGTACATGGAGCAGGTAAAACTCCATACACTGCAAATAATTACAATTGTGTCACCAATTCTAACCTGTTTATTATGTGAACTCAGCATGGATGCCTAGATTCACCTCTCAAGCTGCACAAGGTGAATTTCTTGGCATCCACACCTAGAACACATAATAAGCAGGTTAGAATTAGCAACCCGCTTATAATCTTCCACAGAGTCACCATCTTAAATAACAGATGCACTGAAACTGCCACGGCTCATTATTAATAATTCTTGGAAGTGACCAATAAAACACATGTCAGACATATAACAGTGTCTGTGATTATACACCTTGACCAAATATCAAACATAATGCAAAGGCATAATTTACAAATAGTCTAAACACTGCCACTAAATCTGCTTTTATCATTCAATATGCTGACAATGCTGCTTTTATTTGCTATGCTCCCACACCCCAAGAACTCCAAGATAAACTGCAAAAGTAATTTCTTGATATTGGCAATTACCTAAATGAACTTCAACTCATCTTAAACCCAAACAAAACAAAATTAATGATTTCTGCAACAGGAAATCCAAAGCAAAACCACCTCCTCTCGCCAACTACTCCACTAATGGCACTATAATAGAACCAACTAACCAAACAAAACTATTTGGTGTCACAACAGACAACAACCTAACATTCAATAAACACATATCACTCACAGTTAAAGTTCACATCAAATTTGGTGCACTATATAGGGCCAAACCTTACATTACTCAAAGTACCAGACTAGCCACAGCCAGTTCCTACTTCCTGTCTACTCTCCTCTACTGTCAGATCCTACTTCCTGTCTACTCTCCTCTACTGTCAGATCCTACTTCCTGTCTACTCTCCTCTACTGTCAGATCCTACTTCCTGTCTACTCTCCTTTACTGTTCTCAACTTTTCACTAACCTGCGCAAGTCTGATTTGCATCTACTTGATTCCTGCTATAACGAAATAGCAAAATTTGCTGCTAACATACCCAACATGACCCATCATTGCCTTGCTCTTCAAAAATTACACTGGCTTGACTTTCCCAATCTGTTATTGCTCAGCCAGCTCACCATTGTCTGCTCCATCATCCACAAACCTGAAAACTAGTGCAACTAAATACCAACCCCAGGACACTTATACTTAAGGTAACTAAGTCCCATCATTACTTTGGTGACTCTCTCTTCTCCTTCAAAGTAGCCTAACAGTGGAACCTATTACCCCAGAGTATCCTAGAAAACACAGATAGTCATAGCTTCTAACAGCTCCTAAAGGAATACTTTAGTCAACAATGGCTATGCTGCTGTAATACTCCTGGTTAGTTTATCATGCCATCAATCAAAAAATTTATTTTCTGATATCTTCTCCTTGTCTTATTTCCACCAAATAAAAATGCCACAATGGTTTATTTTAGTTATATATCTAATGAGTTTCATATTACTGTCTGCAGTAAGGCATAGGAAATGCAATGTTTTCTGTTTTTACATTCTCTTTTTGTAAACTGTGATTGTTGGCAACTGTTAAACTTTTTTGTATATTGTTTGTAAATCTTTTTAAAATTTTTGTAATCTGTTTGTACTATTGTTGTGGAGCTTTTCTCCCTGGGTCTCAGCTGAAAACGGGCTACTTGCCAAACCGGACTCTACCCAGTTAACAAATGTAAAATAAATAAATAAAATAAATAATGTAAACATAATTTGTAAAATGTTGCTAGAATTTTTAACAGAACAATTAGAAACATGCTTATTTAAAGGACTATGCTGTGATACTTAACATCATCAGATATTCTGATGTATAATATTTAAACAAATCTCTTTCATCATGATTTACTTCATCATGTAAAAGTGTATATTATAAGTGCTGGGATGTTCAGTTCATTTTTTATAGAAATGTTTTAAGAATTGTGCATGAGAGCACATTGTACATTTGTGCCCACCCTGGCAGTCAAGCCATTGTCTTTCACTACTATGTCTAACATACTTTTCCACATAGTAGTCCATTTCCATACTGTTCTCTGTCATGACTCATAAAGAAATCCTGCCATAAAGTATGATGGCAGATCAGGATTCATTATTGTATTGTAATAATGGAGCAGTCTGATGCTGTGTAACCTCCCATTGTTAGGAGCTCACCAGCATCACTGTGTGGTGGGAAACAAGTTTGGCTTAGATGACTGGTGTTCCTGCATCAAAGCAGTCTCTAATGCCAATAGGGGTACTCCAACCAAGGAATGGAGGATTTGGGTGTTTTTAATTTTGTGACAGTGGTAAGGTATGACTCAACACTATCCGCCGAGCCACATATTAGCAGGAGAGGGTGATCAGTGTGCTGAGAAGTACATTGCCATTATACTGTATGTAGCTGCTGTCCCGTCAGTTTCTGTATTGAGACCAGATGGTATTCCAGTTGTACTGGTTTCCTGAATCATGCCCTATGGGTTAGGGAAAAGTTTTTCATATATAATCCATACATTTAATATATGGTAAAACATTTTGTGTTGCCTTCCCCAGTTGTATTTAAAACTTGTTCAGGGCTTTGATACATAGGTATACTGCATGCCAGCCCCAGTCTACTGCACACCAGTGAGGATAAATTACGGCCCAAATGACATAGCATTCAAAATCATAAAAATCGGCTTTGGACACATACTCAGACTACAAGAATATTTGCTACAAATCTGATAGTCAGACTGTCTGCCCTGATCTACAAAATCTTTGGAACACTTAAGGATGAATACTCGTGGTATATTTCAATGCAGTACTTGTAGCAAGACACTAATTGTTAGGTGAATGCAAAGGGTGATTGAGTGGCAGCAATCATGCTATACTGAAACATTTTCATGTATTAAACTTAATGGCAGTAACAGACTTCTTTCATAGCTTAGGGTATTAAATTAGGACAGTGGTTGATGGCTGTCATAAGTCTTTAACACATTTCTTCATAAAAGCAACAGCTAATGTATGGGTGTCTATATCTTACTAGTTAATTATTAAAATGCACTCTAGTCAGAGCCTTGTTTCTGAATTCCATTATATCACAAAAACAAAATCTAACAGTGAAGTAAAATCTTTTGTCAAAATGGTTTTGCACCTGAAAGATTACCAAGTACAATTTAACTTCAAAAATAACATATTCAGAATAAAATTAGTTTACTCCAAATTTATAAATATGCTTTCTGAACATATTATTTAATTTGAGATGCTCAGTGTCCTTTTACGTTCTTATATCTGCTTTGCAAAGAGTCTAATTAACCTGCCTATTAAACATCAGCTATGCAATGTAAATAGCATTACTGATAATGCAAGCACTATAAAGATAAATGTAAAGGAGTATGTTGGAGTATCAGACTGTGTGTTTGGTTTTGTTTCACAGTGTTTGCATACTCTACACTGATAACTCTGAATGGTCCCGTTTCTTGACATGGAAACATAAACATCTGCTAAATTAGTCAGAGTTTATGCAGGCAGAGTCATTTCATTCCCACCAGTCCAAATGACAAGAATTATCTCATTAGAAGTGTTTAACATTTCTGTGTTCTAGCAAAAGCTGTGCTTATTAAGACGTAACACAACATGCATCAGTTATATTGTCGGTAAATTTTCATACCTGGGCCGTTACTAAAAACATTCAACTGCTTATGCCTATTCCTTTTAATGTTGCAGTAGAAATTGCATTAGTGTTTTTACATCATAACCTTTCTTTTAGTTTTGAAAATGTTACAAATTATGGCGAATAAATCTGTTTCTTCTTTAGCTTGCTAAAAAGTCTAAGAAGGTGTTGCTGTTATGAGAAAAGAAAAATGGACTATACATTCAGATGCACTGATAATGTGATTTGAAAACATGTTCTAATGATGTATATACTGTATACAGATAAGAAGTCTTCTGACACATAATTCCCTATAATGCAAGTATAGTTAAGAAAATAAAATAAAAACAAAATAAGCTTATAATGCCCAGCAAAGAACATATTATTTCCTTTTCTTTTTTTTTTTATATGCAGAGTTGCATTATGCTGACTGTTGTTTAATTTTATAGTTCATAAAATGTCCAAAAATTGAATGGAAAGATTTTGGAAGACTGCGTATTTGTGTGCATCTATGAATATGTGTGTGCACATATATATATATATATATATATATATATATATATATATATATATATACATCATATATATATATATATATATATATATATATATATATATATATACATATATATATATATATATATATATATATATATATATATATATATATATATATGTATACATAGATAGATAGGGATATGGATATAGATTCCAGCTAGCACAAGGTAGGAGGGTATTATGCATGTGAGAGAAGTAAATGGTACAAAACAGTAGTAGGGCCACTGTTTCTGCATGACACACATTAACATGGGACCATTGTTTCTCTATGGCACACACTAACATGGGCGCGTAGGCAGAGAAGCTGTGGTAGCTTGAACTGATAGAGATAAAATGCCAGAGATGGGTAGCAGGATGCACATTGTGGGATAGATGAAAAAATTAGGAGATTGGTGTAGAAGCCAAAGTAGTCCCAGATGGACAGAATGCTGTGGAAAACAGATTATGGCGGTTTGATCACATGAGAAGGAAAGCAGAAAATGATTTCATAAAGCAGTGTTAAAGAGACAAGAAGGAGGCAAAGGGAGATGAGTACAAGTAACCACAAGATAAGCATACTGTATGAGAGGAGGCCTGAGACAGTCAGCAAGATGACACAACTGAGACGTCAATAATGTATGCAGAGCTCCACATCAGATACAAAAATGTGAAAAAGTTGTTGATGATGATGATATTATATATAAACACATGGGTTCTTTTTATTCTAATAAATTCTCAGTTTGTCAATTTTCAAAATTCAGCAAAAGTCTTCTTCTTTCAGCTGCTCCCATTAGGGGTCACCACAGAGGATCATCTGTTTCCATTGTTTCCTGTCTTCCACATCTTGGTCTGTCACACCAACCACCTGCATGTCCTCTCACCATATCCATAAACCTTATCTTAGGCCTGCCTTTTTTTCTGTTACCTGGCAGCTCCATCCTTAGCATCCTTTTCCCAATATAGCCAGCATCCCTCCTCAGCACATGTCCAAACCAACGCAATCTCACCTCTCTGGCTTTGTCTCCAAAATGTCCAGCCTCAACTGACCCTCAAATATACTGATTCCTAATCCTGTCCATCCACGTCAGACACAATGCAAATCTTAACATGTTTAACTGTGCCACCTCCAGCTCTGACTCCTGCCTTTTTGTCAAAGCCACCATCTCCAACCCATATAACATAACTGGTCTCACTACCCTCTTGTAGACCTTCCCTTTCACTCTTACTGGTACCCATCTGTCGCAAATCACTCCAGACACTTTTTTCCACCCACTCCACCCTGCCTCTGCTCTCTACTTCACCTCTCTTACATACTCACCATTACTTTGAACTGTTGACCCCAAGTATTTAAACTCATCCACATTCACCAACTCTACTCTCTGCATCCTCACAATTCCTCTATCCTCACTCTCATTCATACACATATATTCTGTCTTAGTCCTGCTGACCTTCATTCCTGTCCTCTCTAGATCATATCTCCACTTCTCCAAGGTCTCCTCAACCTGTTCCCTACTCTCACTACAGATCACAGTGTCCTCTGCAAACAGCACAGTCCACGGGGACTCCTGTCTGATCTCATCTGTCAACCTGTCATTCACCACTACAAATAAGAAAGGGCTCAGAGCTGATCCTTGATGTAATCCCACCTCCACCTTAAACGCATCTGTCACTCCCACTGCAGATCTCACCGCTGTCACACTACCCTTGTATACATCCTGTACCACTTTTAGATAGTTCTCTGCCACTCCTGACTTCCTCATACAATACCACATCTCCTCTCTAGGCACCCTGTCATATGCTTTCTCTAAGTCCACAAAAACAAAATGTAACTCCTTCTGACCATCTCTATACTTCTCCAGCAACACTCTCAGAGCAAACATCGCATCTGTAGTGCTCTTTCCTGGCAGGAAACCATACTGACGATCACTAATCATCACATCCCTCCTTAACCTAGCTTCCACTACTGTTTCCCGTAACTTCATGCTGTGACTAATCATTTTTACCTGTAGTTACTACAGCTCTGCACATCACAGCTACAACTCTGCACATTTTTGTTTTGTTCTGCAGATGTTCTAAGAAAAAAGACTGGCTATGGTAAGTGTGAGTTTGGGATTTTAATGGCAAAACCTTTGGATATATTGAATATTTGAGCATTAGTGAAGATGACTCTGTGCTTGAGTGTTTCAGATTAGAAAAAGATTCAGAGATGGGAAGGAGATATGTTTAGTATTGTACAAGTGTGCTGCTGCATATTGTATATGTCTAAAGTGACTTGTGAAGTGGTAGGAAACCCCTACCCATCCTTACTAATCTGTGCTAACCCTAACCTTGACACTGTCCCTGACCCCAATCCTACATCATACCTTAGAAAAAACATTTATGTAACACTATTACAGTTCAGTATGCTTAAATTTAATGGTACGGGTTTCAGATAACTGATTGCAAAAGGAGACTGTTTTCCTTTTGCAGTCATTTCTGTTTACTATGTTTTTAGGATTTTCAGTAAGTTGATTTTTGTAAATATCGTTGATCATCTGTGATTCACAGTTTGACCATTCTGATGAATCAGCATAATTCACTTATGTTCAAATATGTGTGCGTGTGTGTGTGTGTGTGTGTGTGTGTGTGTGTGTGTGTGTGTGTGTGTGTGTGTGTGTGTGTGTGTGTGTGTGTGTGTGTGTGTGTGTGTGTGTGTCTGTGTGTCTGTGTGTGTGTGCGGGCGATCGTGAAAATAAGTGTGTGTGTATGTGTATGTTTTATATATGCACACACATATTTATATATATATATATATATATATATATATATAAGGATTTACTTCATAACACTGAAAGCTCAAAACACTGAAACTTCAAAATCTTGAAAACTCAAAACACTGAAAACACATATCATACATATACTGAGTTTAACCAACATAAATCATAGCACTTTCCACCAAGTGTAAGCAGGGGGGCTGCTCCCCCCACACCCCCTGCTACTTATATATATCAACTCCAGGATTGCACTTCACTACACTAAGTGCAGTCTTGGAGTTGATATAATTAAGTAGCAGGGGGTGTGGGGGGGTGCAGGGGTGCTTGCCCCCCTGCTTACACTTGGTGGAAATTGCTATGATTTACTTTGTTTAAACTCAGTATATGTATGATATGTGTTTTCAGTGTTTTAAGTTTTCAGTGTTTTGAAGTTTCACTGTTTTAGTCTTCTATATTATGAAGTTTTCTCATTTTCAGTGTTTTGAGTTTTCAGTGTTATGAAGTGAATCCATATAGATATATATATATATATATATATATATATATATATGTATATATATATATATATATATATATATATATATATATATATATATATATATATAGTTGCAGTCTGTAAGACCAAATAGAGTAAATGTTCTTTTTTTCTTTGTTATTCAGCATGCATGTTGCTTTGTATCTTTAATAAAGGGGATCTGGGAATTTACCCTTTCTCTGCGGTTGTATGATATTTGAGTTGGTATATTTAATTTGCAGAGTGTGTGGGAGGTCTCTTTTCCCTGCATTTTTTTTTCTTCAGTCTTTTAAGTTTCACTTTAAAAAATATCTCTCTCTTTGTATTTGCACTTCGGGGCATTTCATGTTTGATGATAGAATCATATAAATATATAATATATATATATATATATATATATATATATATGTGTGTGTGTGTGTGTGTGTGTGTGTGTGTGTGTGTGTGTGTGTTTGTGTGTGTCTGTGTGTGAGAGAGAGCAAGAGAATGTGTTTTTGTATTTATGCTCCCAAAGACTTCCAACTTTGGTAGATTCAAACTGACAAAACAGGGATATGTTGAAGTTCACAGAAACATACATCTTTGAGTAAGTAGAATGCGAAAATGTATCCAAACTGCCAATGAATGTGATGACTGCAATATCGCATAGCATCCAAGTCGCGTATAACCATCCTTCACATATTCTACTTCAAAACGAAGAAGCTGATGGTGCTATAATAATGCAGGACGTTCCTTTTTTTAAACTGGCACAGCTTTACCTCGCAATACTATTACAGAGAATTACTGTTGACCACAGCTTTTGTATATTTACATTACAATTAGAATATATATGCTGTTTTTGACTTAGATATTTCACCATTCTCTCACTGGGAAAGCAGTTGGGTCTACTTCACCCTGTCGAAGGCCAACAATATCGAAGCTGATATTGTCGGCACCAAAATGTCGAAAGCGAAAGTCATCATGCGTGTAAACGGAAATCTCTGTAAGGGGAGATTTCCATTTACTGCAATGTAGTGCAATCTCAGAGTTGGTATAGTTAAGTAGCGGGGGGTGTGGGGGGTGCAGGGGGGCTTGCCCCCCTGCATAGAGCAATTTGTGTTGTGTTTGGGTGTTTTTGTTTTTTTGTGTGTGTTCGATGTTCGGGGGTTTTGACATTTTCGTGTCGATTATTAAGCTGTCGACAGTTTGAGTTTTCAACAGCATAATATAAATGCAAAGCAGTTATTAGAGGAGTCAGTCATTTTCTGCTGCAATATCCACAGTATACAAAGAACTGCTTCATATGCAAATAGAAGACTGAAGTAAGCATAATCCTTTAAATATGCTGAAACTAGTGGACAGAGCTTCAGAATAATTTGTAACAGTCTTTGTGTAAATACTGTGATATTGTTTACTGAAACATGAATAAAACTGGTATTTTCATCATCAGGTTTAAAAAAACAGCAGCTGAAGGTGGCAATCCTACGAGGAAAATGATAATCTATAATCAGCTTCTGTGAAAGGATTAGCAGGGATCATGTGTGCTGGTTATAAGGATATCATTGCCTTGTTGGAAGGGTATAACAGTGGAAAATAAGAGGTGATCCTGCTTTGAACTAATTTTTGTTCTGTGTTCAGCTGGTTTTAATAAATATGAGCAGATACATTGCTGTGGTAGTTGTGGGTTATGACGCTTATGATTTGTTTGTTCAAGTTTGGAGTTACTTGGTCCGTATTAATGTAAGTATATACAATGTGAGTATGTTTATTATATTCATTGCCTCATTTCTTTGCATATCACTATTGTAACCTTGGCACAAAAATCCCACCCTACTTCTGTTTCTCAAATACACATATACTGTTCATATTGTGTTACAGCCAATTATGCTGCAGTTGGTAAATTGTAACAGTAGATTAACAGACATTCAATTTAACTGTGTTCTTTGTGCAGGACAGCTGCACCCCTTCTATCACCCAGTGTGAGGGCATTTGTAAATATACTACCTCTGAGGTCACATGAACTCCCCTTGTATCACGCAATGTGAGGGCATCTGTAAATATACTACCTCTGAGGTCACATGAACTCCCCTTGTATCACCCAATGTGAGGGCATCTGTAAATATACTGCCTCTAGGTTACATGAACTTGAAGAAAACGAGTGTCCAGTTATTTCATTTTTATCTGAGCTGGTGTGAACTCAGAAGTGGTCTGTTTAAGGATTGAGGGTATGAAGCAAAGCATTCTCATTATGTGATACAGATTTTTTTTGGGCTAGAACAGTGGTATTCTGTGATCAGTAAGGTGATTGTCAGCACGCTCAGCTGTAAGACACAAAAGTCTTCTATTGAAAGGAATTAAAAATGGCAAAGAGGTAATAGGTTTGGGGAAAAGAAATGTCACTTTGGAGGACAAAGGACAAAATGTAGGGAGATGTATATCTCCCAGGGGATACTGCTGCTGTGGAACAGATTTCCCATCTACACAAAACAAAACATAAAATTTACCCTATGACTGATGCCCTGTACTAGTAATGGACAGAGACAGCTCCTAAGTGCTTTATCAAATGCATGGATCCCCTCAAATTATCTATGGTATGATTCCAGTTATTTTCATTAGGGGAAATATCTAATTATCGACCATGGGATGGGTAAGGTCAACCTAGAACCAAATGGGACAGGTTATTTCAAGCACAAAAAATGGAAACTGGCATGGCTTGAAATAGCTCACAAGGACAGCTAGTCTGGTACTTACCTATGAACTTACGGACTTATGTAGAGAGCTTATATAGACATTCACAATAAAGAAATACATTTTAGTACAGTAATATTAAAAATGTTCACTAGTTCAAATTGATAGAATAAATTGAATATCATCTAACAAGTCTGAATGGGCTTGCAAAGCATTTGCTATTGATTTCAAACTCCTGGAAATCAAACATGCAGCTACCACATGGTTTAAAATTCATGGTGTAAAATGAAAAACTAGTTAATAAAACAATAGAACTGCTATGGAAATGGCTCAGAGTAAAGGTTTTTGGAATTAATTTAAAAATGAGAATTCTATCACTACTTCCACTTTTGTTTGTGGCTTGTTTTCCTTTCTTTCCTTTCCAACCTCCAAGACTTTGTGTTACTTTGTTAAAAATCTATTGGAATTTACTTTTTAAACCTCTTTTCTGATTTTTTAGAGAGTAGATCAGTTTGTGAAGTGCATTTTATTTGACAATTGCTGTTGGGTTACTTTGGTTAGAGCTGTCTTTTTAAATGTCCACTTTTCAAATGGGAATTATGGCCAGTTACTTTAAGTATTAGAACTTTTAATAGTAAATTGAGCACATTGTGACAAATTTTATCTAGGATTTCATTAAAGGGTCTAGCATGAGCTGTATATCTTTCACTAAAAAGGCCTTGCTCTCATGTTGTGGTATTTTATGATTCAGAGACATGTTATCCACAATGAGGAAAGATCTCTTTATCAGTTAATTTGCATTTCTCTCAATCGCAATTTCTGATGAGAAATGCAGATCATTGCTGAACTGCATGTCATGTTAGTAAACTGCTGGTTGTGTAAGCACTGGTACTTCTCCCAGTCACTTTTGTGCATTATGGGATGTTTACTAACCTTTATCTCCACATCAAAGAAGAAGGCAATCAGGTGACACCTATCTAAATCCTGGCACTTCAACACAGCCATAACCTATAGTATTAACAAAAGAGTACACCAGAATCCTGGCTGTACCAATTGCAGCAATTTATACTTGCCATAACAGAGATGTAGTCAAAAGATATGCTAATAAACAATCAATTTGTAATAAGATAATTGGAGGTGAAGCATTTCTGGTTACAAAATGAACTCAGATTAGACATGAAATAAATTAGAACAACATATACAGCAAGTTATAATGCCCCAAGATGAATCACAGCAGCCAAAATGATTTTAGATTATCATAGATTTATCCACACAGGGCAAGCATACATTCCTCCAATCACATCAGTCTTAGCAGTAGAGAATTTAATAAAAAAGTGTACCCAGATTGTATAAAACAAAATACTATACCTCACAAACATTTTAGCAACAATACTCTAGCACTAGAAGTTAAATAATTAAACATGCAAATAAGTGTTATTAGCTTAATACAGCCAGTAAGAAAATCTACCAGACCAAATTACTGTATAGACAATAATTTACTTCTTGACCTGGTGTTAACAAGCCTCCCACAATGAACATTACATGTCCTATAATCACACAGTTGTCTATCAAAACAACTAAATTCCCTCTTATACTTATGGTAGGAAGGTCTTTCCTAGAATCTAAACAATATGAATTACAAAGCTTTCTGCAAAACATTAACTGAAATGATTTATGTACTAAATCAGACCCTAATGATTCCTTCCCATATTTCTTACAACAGCTTTCCAATGTACATAGGTTCATAGGTAAATACTAGCTAATTAGGCTGTAGACTGCCATTCCTTGCCTAATATCAGAAGCAGTTCAGCATCTATACCCCTTGCTAACTTATACCTTTCCTTACTGTATTTGTAGTACTGCTTTTCTATCATCACTCCAGCAGCTATTGTATGATACTCTAGCTCCTGAATCTATCAGGTACAAATACTTGTGATCAAGTTATTCTGCTACACAAATTCCCTTCATATGAACCAACTATGTTAGACTTGGGGTGTATAAATCCACTTAAGACCATGTATTAGACATTGCTTCCTTATCCAGCTGATTTTTAGTGATGTAAAATGGCACATTTCTTACTTGTTTTCACCTATAACAGATATTGCCCTATTGCCCTGCCCTGAGGGCCTGAGGCATTTTATATATATATGTATATATACTTCACTCAGTATCACTGACATAACTGGTAACACACTCACATTTGATTGCAGAAGGCTGTGGGTCTTATTTCCATACCAAGTGACTGAATTGCTCACTTTGAAGCCTTGGTGGTGGTGCTGCATGTCTAAGTATGTCATTCTTTGGGTTAGACATTATACCAAGGTCCCATCTGTTTAGGTTGGTGGTAGCTCGGTGGATGTAAAATATAGTACCAATTAAAAAAAGTAGGAGTCCTTTTACATGATAGCTTATATACATAATTTATTTACAACATTTATATATTTATCTGTATGTATTTACAAGGTAGAATAATTCTTAAATATACTTATTGTTTTAATTTTTATCAAATGTATACATTATTTAACTCAGACCCCCCCAGACTCATTTTTCCATAACCACCATCTAATCTTTCTCAATAATGCTCAAAATAACCATTTTCCATTAAATATGATCTCATTCATTCTTTCATTCTAAATTACCCATATTACATAAAGTATTTTTATCAATTCTTCTTTTTGATTCTTACTTATATATTTTTTACAATATTTAGATTCAATCATCTCCAGATGTATATTATTGTTATCTTTAAAATATTGAAAAAAAGTCTCATCACATAATTTATCACACAATTTATTTACTCTATTACATTTGAAGAAAACATGCCAAGTGGTTTCTTCTTCATCACAATATAAACAAATTATTTTTGCTTTTCAATTTATATGACATATTAACTTTTTGGAATTTTTTTATATCTAATCTCTAAAAGAAATCGCAATAGTCTACTTCTTTACTACCCCATCCATTTCTTTATTTAATTTCCTTAATCATTTTCTGTAATAGATTTTCCCATGGGTTAATAAAATATTGTCTCATTATATTTTTATACCATGTGTTTTTGATTATCTTCTATCTCATTGATTTTTATTTTCCTCATTTATAACTTTTGTTGATAATTCCTTATTTCTCCATTAAAGCTCTTTCTCATTATTTTACTGGTTTTCTTTGTTTTCCAAAATTTTTCATACTTATATCTGAATACTTTTGAAACTAACTTCTGATTTTTATCATTTGTCCTTTACAATACTTTATATAAGTTCATAGATGCTGAATAAACCACTGGATTTAACAACATAATCTTCCTTCCTTTTTATTCATGTAACATTTAACAGGATTTTATCTTTATCTCCAAATGAATGAAAAAATAAATATTTCTACCAATTGCTTTTCATACATTATTGGAAGCATACATGTACTTGATATATACACAATTATACTCACCAATACCAAATTTATCAAATTAACCTTTTTCTTGTAAGCCAATCTATATGTTTTCCATAACATGTAGATTGCTCTTAATACTTTTACTAATGTTTCCCATCTTGTATTGTATAATTCTTTACCAAAGTTTATACTCAGAAAATTAAAATCATTTATTGTAAATTGAAAATCTGCTATTGCTACTTATATACTTACCTTTACTTTCATTTTTATTTAACTTCAAACCTGTTCCTTTCAGTCACCTGCACAAGATATAGCTTCTCTCATCCCTATGTTGTCATCTGCATATGTCATTAACACCAGAATTTTTACATCCTTGTGCATAATGTATTTTACATTATTCATTTTTGTGTTAATTTCCCTAAATAAAACATTTATGACTAGAGAAAATAGAATGCTACTCAAAGGACATCCTTGCCTTATACCTTATTCATCTTAATTTCTTTACTACAAACCATTTAGCAAAATCCTTATTTTATCGTGGCTCTAATCTGTCATACAAACATGTTAATTTTGATGGTAAAATCATAATGTTTCATTTTATCCCATAATATATCATGTTCAATTGAATCAAATGCTTTATTAATAGCCTTTTCCTTTTATGCCATACAAACTCTCTATCATAATTCATCTTATTTTCAAATCTCTTCTGTATTATTTTCATAAATATTTGCAATATGTATTACTTAACATTATTGAGCTACAATTCTTTATATCTTCATTTTCCCCTTTTCCATATATATTTTAAAACTCCACTACATAATGTCTTATGCTTGATAGCATAATTTAGTCATTCATTTAAGACATGCAAATATATTTTTTCTGATATTCTTCTACTTTTTTGTACATTCCAAATCTGATTTTATCTGGACCTGCAGCTATTTCTATTTTTAAGTGATCCAATACTTTATTCATTTCAAAAAAGTACTTTCTTTTTCAATTTCCTTATTTTGTTCAGAAAATTATTTTAATTTCCATGTGTTGTTGTATTTTCTCCTTGTTTTAAACATTTCTTCTGCATAATTTATTTTAAATTCCCATAATTTCATATTGACTTTCCCTTATTTTCCCTTATTTATCCTTCATTTCTTTCATTATACTACTGTTTTTGACGGTTTTACTTAAATAAGCTGATACTTCTTTTTGCCTTGCAAAATACCTTTGTTTATATAAGGATTATGTAGTTTTCTTGCAATTTCTTTCACATAATTATTTCTCTTTATCACAATATTCTTTCTTATTTCTAAGTTTAAAAATATGTTTTTATATATTTTAGAATATCCTTGTATTCCCATATTTATTGGTTTATTTTACAACTGTAAAAACAAGCAAAAACATTTTTTATATTTCTTTTGAAAATAATCCACCATACTGACCATTCTGACCAGTTATTATAGAACTTTCTCGTGTATTATAATCTCCTTTGCTTTTTCATTCCATTTTTTTTCATTTATTATTCTGTTTATACCCTTACATACTTTGATGCATTCCACAGTTTCATTTATTTGTAGTCATATAGCTAGATGATCTGCAAATTCTGTTACAACTGTGTCTCCTTCCCTTATATTTATATTTTCAGAGATCAAAAAATAGTCAATTTCAGATTTTAATGTACCTCTTCTATATGTCTTTATGTCCATGTTTCTTTATTCCATATTACTAATTTACCACATTTTATAACTTCTCACATTTTGCAAAAATTTTTTTTTAGTTTTATTTCTTTTCCCTTCAAATCACAATTAAAGTCTCTGTTATGGTAATGTTCATAGTTACTACAATATAATTAACAGTTGCTGAAATAAATTGTCCCTTTCTGTATAAGAGGTATGTGTGTATATAGCTATAAGTCTATAAACTTTTCCATGGCACTTCAGATCTATATTGTTGAATCTCCCCATCTTAACTAATGTAACATCAAGAATTTTCACTATGTTTCTAAATAAGATTGCTATACCTGAACAATATTCATTGCCAAGTTCCAAATTATTTTCCCATTCCATATTCTCTCTTTTGGATATCATTCTTATTTTGTTAAAAAAAAGTGTGTGTTACAAAACAATTATGCCTATATCACATTCTTTACACCATTTTAGAATCATTATTGTTCTATTTATATTTTAATACTATTGACATTTACTAAAAGAATCATGAGTTATTGGTTTCACTAATCCTGAATTTGTAGGAATCGTGCTGTTATCATGCTGTTAATTTCAAATAGTTATTATTCATCCATTACCTTTTTTACTTTTAAAATTTGTATTTTTAAATTTCCTTTTCTATCCTTTACTCTTTTAATCAGAGTTTTTTACCTTTACCACTTTCCAGCTTATATAATTTTCATCACTGATCTCTGAATCTATTTCTATTTTATCTTCTTTCTCTTTTTTGTTACCATATTTTTCTTTTTCTAAATTATTCTCCATTGTTACTTTTATTCCATCAATTTGTTTTTTATATCCTGCACCTTATTTTTATAGTCTGCTTCTTTATTTTTTCTTCCCAATCCAGCCATGTGTGTCTAGTTTTTTGCATTAATAACATTCAAGTTCACATTGTTTTCACATCATATCCAGTTTTCCAACATAAGTTAACATTTCTTTTTATCACAAATGCTCACTAAATGTTCTTGTCTACCACAAAAGAAACATGACTTGTGGTTGTCCCCAATATTTTATCACACTCTTATTACCTTCAACATTTATAATACTGGGGGTATGTAAGATTTTTTTTCATTTTCCATTTTCAAAACAATGTTGCAATACCATGCCCCAGTCCATAAAACACTGTTATCAAACACTTTAGAAATATACATCACTTCTTTACATAAACTATTTAAATGTTTTTAAAGTCTTTCTTTCAACTTTTGTTTAGAACTGTATGTGTATTTACTTTTTTGTTTCTCAAAAAGTGCTTTAATTATGCATTCATTCCATGAGTTATCATTCTGTGTTTTTTTCATATTCAGAAAAAATCTTTCTATATTTTGTGCAGTCTCAAAAAGAATGCTATAGAATGGCTCTTTATTTAGCAAAATAAGGCTCTTACCTCATGTGTTTTAGTACCCAATAGAAGAATAATTGTGTCTCATACCTCATATGTGTCCACAGCATACCTTCTTTTGAATTAATCTTTTTTCTTCTCCTTCAGATCTCTGACTGACAATTATCTCTGCATATGTTTCTCTTTTAGGTGATCTTTTCTATTTAAGAATGCTCTCAGCTTGTTCTCCTTTAAGTTTTACATTATGTTTCCCCATGAGATATTTCTGTCTCACTTTTTTTACTATCATTTCATGAAATATATCACCAACTGGAGGGTTGTAATAATGTAATCCATTTTCACCACACTATCTGTTGGCTTGAATACTTTTTTTTTAAATCACATTCTCCAAGTTTTCCAAATCATTTCTCATCAATCTCAACTGCACAAATTTTTGCAGAATGTCCAGATTTTTGCCTCATGTTTTCATAGGTTCATAGGTTGGTACTAGGTTATCGGCCCTAGGGTCTATACAAGCCTAGCCATAACAATTCCCTGGATATTTCTTCCCACAGTTTTGTTCCTCATAAAAATTGTGTTTTTTTGGCAAATCACTGGGATTATTTAATGAATAAAGTCAATAAATAATGACAATCATTTGAGTTTCAGATGTCATATCCTTCAGAAAATACACAGTAACACAAATCCTGTTATTCTAACAACTGTTTTAAGTTTATAACAGCAATAGTTAAAATGTGTCTCTATTTTTTGGGCCCCATTTTGTCAAGCTTTGTCCAGATTTCTTGCAGTAAGAGGTTGAGAGGTATGTTTCTCATTTCCACAGTACAGCTGGCACTCACCTCCACTCCAGCAGGCATTGCACCCATCTCTCACATCGTCCTCTCAGCTGTCACTGTGCCAGGAATTGGACAAGTGCATGCACTCATGCTAGGATCATCACAAGTATAGACTGTTGAGTAGGGGAAGTTCCCTGACACCCTGGCTGAATTTTCCCTAGAAGTATTAATACCAGCTTGGGTTTCCCCTTAAAAGATACTAGTCTAGTGAGACTAATATGGTCAACAAAGTATGGATAAATAAAAATATTAATAGATATAAATATATGTATTTTTACCCTTCATATTTGTTTCCTTTGGAAACCTCTTTGGCACATACATTACCTTAGAGGTAAGTGTTGAGCATTACGGAGTGGGCCAGTCTGCTGGTTCCATGGAAGTCTCTTCCCCAGCCCTCTTAATGTCCCCCTCTAGTTGACTTGCATTGGCTGCTTGGGTTGGATATGGTGTGCTGCCTAACCAAAATCACCCATGATGTGGCAGCATATGCATTGTTTAGCAGCACAAGCGCACTTGTCTTCTTCTATAAGACACTGGCTATCCATTTGTAGATGTCACCAGTGTGTCAGGCCAGGCCACTTCCTCCTCCTGGGATGACAAAGCTGGCATCAGATAATCAAGCTCACTCTCTCCCATCCAGCTCTTTAGGTTCCTGGGTTTCCAGTCAAGCATCAGTCATCTGAGCTATCAGGTCTTTGTCAGTCTCTGCCAATGGGCTATAGTTATTATAGTTCTGTTCATTGCATCATGGTTATTGTTCTTATAGAAAATAGTGTTTTCTTTTCTCTCTCTCTCTCACTAGTGATAACACTAAATCAGAAATTCAGTTATTCTGTCTGCAGTCATTTTCTATGATGTTGCTCAGATATGAATTTATTTGTTAATCAATCAGAAAAAATAATTCTGCTGTACTTAGGACCTGTTTAGTAGGGTCTTCTTAAATCATTGTAAGAGTTATGTTTCTGTTCCTACATGTATTCATTTGTTTTGATCATTATTTATTGATATTTTAATCCATTTATATTGCAGACCTGGTGGATCTGGCATTTTAACTTTCTAATATACTTATTTAATTTGTAAAAATCATTCCAAGTACACAACTAAATAAATAAATAAACAAACAAACAAACAAAATACTTTTTAGTGACTTTCTTTCATTGGGTCTCTAATGGGAAGATATAATTGGCCCATTTGTACTTAACTGGCAATACAAGTAAAGAAATGCTATAACAAACACTCTCTTAATCTTTCCACCCAAAAGTGCTTTTTATAAAAAGACAAAGTATGTCATTAGGTGCATTCTTGTCTTAGCCATCAATACTATTCCATCACTAGTCTAGTTTAGCAATATTACAATCGCAAGCCATAAAAGAAAGAGCAGGGATTAGAACTCCACTCCTCAAATGCATGTGTTGCAATTACTCTTGCTATATGCTTGCAAAAGTAAGAAAGTTTTCACTAACATGGACCACAAGCACACAGTTTTTCTAGCCATAGCAGCTGTTTTCTTTTCTGTCTGATCAGTTGTTCTAGTATAAAGACATGTCTTTAAGAGAGCACACTGTACATATGCCAACAATGATAACAGAAAGTAGTTTCTCATTTTACGTTGAGCCCATTTAAGTTATAGTTGACTGTTGAACCAAGGTCATTAGTTGCAAGGAAGAAAACATAATGCCACTTTCAACAGACTAGCTTTTAATTTTCCTTTTCTGTTTTTCTGCACAAAATGAAAAGAGCAATTTAGTGTTTTAAAGCACATTTCACCATATTTAAGAAATATAAAGTTCAAAGAAATGATTTAAATCTGTTGCTGTTATAAGAGAACATGTTACCTGATGTGATATAAACCACTAGAAACTAAACATCAAGAGATTTACATGCAAATGACAAACATCTGGGAACTAAAATTTGACATCTGGATGACAGTCTCATGAAACCAGGAGGAACCTTTAATAGCACATTAACAGATTGTACTGGTAGGTTTTGAATCAGTTTATGCAAAAACAGGACCAATGAAGAATTAATTATCCAAACTAATGGCAGACAATAATAATGAGCAGAATATAATCAATGTGTAATGAGTCCTAATATTGTATTATGAGTAACATACAGCGTGAGTAAAGCTGATTGCTTGGCAGCAGAACAGATGTGCCTATAATAACTAAGCTAAATGTGAAACTGCTTGTCACCACTAGACGTGTGACATCTTAATGAGGAATTTGGGTTTTTATTGCCCTTTACCCATAGAATGTGAAGTTGGTCAAGGAAGCGAATAAATACATAATGACTGGCAGTGTTAACACTATATCATGTCATTGAAACTGCAAGTACCTGTTTTTGCAGAAAGACAATACCTATTAAGACACATACAAACAAAATATATCTTTTTGAGTAATGCTATGGTTTATTTTACCTTAAAATGAACATCATCAAAATAGCAGCAGGACAGGTGCATTGTTTTAACACATTACAATTATAAATGCCACGTTATTTTGTGCTTAGACACCAATGTTTCAGTCATGACTTTATTCCAAAATCCCAGACTGAGACTAAACTCACATCCTCATAAGATGGGCAGACATGTTGCACTATTGTTATAAGCTACTAGTTAAGCTGACATGTACAGCACTGACTCTGTGCTAAGCAGTTTGGCTGACAAAGCTGAACGTAGCACTACTGGTTTCCAGGATGAGTAACTTGCTGTATAAACCTCAGGAGTCGAATTCATGAGCAAGAGAAATATTAAAGGTCACAATATGGATCACATCACTTTCACAGAACTACCAAGGGTGTAACATACAAGTGTACAAACACAACTTGGTAGCAGAAGGAGGTGGTTAACTATGCAGTGTAACTATGAGTGTGGGTACATTCTTATATTACTTCTTTTCAGCTCATCTTTTTCTCTCTCAGCCTGATGTCTTGCCACCATTTAATAGCATCCCATGACTTCCATTAACTGACCATGCTATTAATAACATTAATGCTGATACTGATAGTAATACTACTAATAAATGCTCTCTCAGACTACTTTTATACTTTCAGTGCTCTGCTACACTTATACTCTTCTCCTTATAAATAGAATGACACCTCACTGGTAGCATTTCCTCAGAAACTTGTAAAGACAGATTATATCCTACCATTCTCTTTCATCCAGACTGCTATGCTTTAGGGGATGTGTTTGCTTCTTGTAGTTCCATGCATCTACCAAATTCATTATTATTGTCATTTGTCATTAAAGTCATTTCATTTATTCTTTAGGTATAAATCTATTTGTTTTATTTTGATCCTACTTCAGTTCACATTGTGGTTGTCATTCTCTTCATTTAAATAGATTCAGGCGCAGTAATTGTAAGAGCTGTGAATGATCAGTTTATGGTGAGAGATAAGGGATGTAGTCAGTTCTGATCCTACTTGATCTATCTGCAGCTTTTAACACAGCAACCATGGGCTCATGACTGAGCACCTTAGCATCTCATGCGGCATCATTTATACTGTTTTGAATTGGTTTATATCTTCCCCGTTTAGTTGTACATAGTGTGTAGCCTTTGACCTGAACAAAACAGATACATTCACCTTAGATTGCACTGTTTTGCATCAACAGTTCTTGATGAGCTGTTACCACTGTGCGTCCCTGTACTCTCTCCACCTGAACTTAAACTTCCTACATTTCCCCAACTCATTTTCATTGATCAGGATTCTGCTCAAATCACAAAACAGTAAAACTGTTTCACCCTTATCACTGCTCCTCAGTGTCATATTTCATTTTTCCAACTATACTTACTGATTACACTTCCTTCCCAAATATTGTACCTCACCTTTCCATCTTCATCCTCATTGTATCCCTTTGCAGCCCTGTGAGGTACAACGGCACTGTCGTCCTTGAGATATTATTGACCATTTTCCTACGATTCTATCAGACCTGAGCTCCTTCTGTATAGCACATTCCTTATCAAAAGATGTTTCATAAATCAGAATGCAATAGTGGGAGAAATAAGCATATTGTGGTGATTTTAATAAATGAAGACAAGCTTGATAAGTGGCACAGATTAAACAATTGTTTAACCTGTTATACATGGCATCATAAAGCTGGCTAGTGAACTTTGTCATGGCCCAGTGTGCCTTTCAGCTTAATTGAAAGACCTACATTTTTAGAGGAACTAATATTTGAGATATCAACAAATAAGCCAGAGATACTCCTTCATCCTGAGAGGTGTTCACGTGTCCCCTTAAAAACAGTTTCCTAGCACCTAGGGTATTATTCTGCACATAGGAAAATCGATGTGCTGATTGTGAAGAAAAGTGTTCTTAAATGGTACTTGCATCCTATGGCATTATGACTTATAATTAGTAACTTAGTTCTGTAGTACTGAATAACCACTGCAGTAAATCATATTAGTACGTGAGGATAATGAATGACATGCTTGGAATAAAACATTTATATTAAACTTGGAAAATTTAATTAAAATAATATACATCATCTTAGAATAAAACTTTTGTGTATGCTTTTAGCAAAATAGCTGTGAGTGCCTTAACAAAGCCTGAGGGTGGCAACCTGTTTTTACAAAGATTACTACTTTACTCTCAGATAAATTATTGTTAATCTGCAATGATATTTTGTCATTGGTAATAGTACATGTGTTGTCATGCTTCTTAGACTGTATCACGGTATCATCCCAATATAATTTATATTTAAACAGCTTTAATTATTTGCTTTTGTGTTATGATTACTGTCATCCTGATGTTTTACTGCCTTCCTGGATCATAACCAAAAAAGTGCACTTTACATGTAATGTGTGACTATCAGTTTATATACCCCAATTAAGCAAACATACTTTAGATGTCTTCTTTGTTTGATTTTGGTCAGTACATGCAATATACACAACAATAAGCTACGGTGGTGCAGCGGTAGCATTGTCACATCACAGCAAGAGGTTCTCCTGTTCGATTCTCGGCTGGAGCGCCTTCTGTGTGGAGTCTGCATGTCCTCCCTGTGGTCGAGTGTTGTTCAAAAGACATGTGTGAATGGGCGTGCCTTCTTTGAAGGTTGGGTGTCGGGCTGGCACCTCGACTGCCAATCATTAGCAGACCGGAGTTCTACTGTGGTGACCCCTAACCGAAAAAAGCCGAAAGAAAAACAACAACATGCAATATACACAGCATCATTACAACTGACAACATATCTTCTAGTGTGTGCAAAGGATGTCACAATTCCTTCAAAATACTTATATTTCTCAGAAATGAAGTTTTTATAGTGTATGACTTTTAGGAAGGCATTTGCTGTATTTTGTCAGTTACTTCCAAATATTTCAATAAATGTCATTACAGTATATTGAGCTAATAAGTACTTTATATTCATTATCAAATTAATGAATGCAAAGATTTACTTCTTTGTATATAAAAATATAAACTGCAAAAAAGTACTACTTGAATTGTTTGACAATTTAATGTATTTGTAAACCTATTATTCACTTTAAGCCAATGTGTTACAGATGTAACTAGATGAAATTAACCTTTTAAAAAACAACAGCTGAAAGGGGATCTATGAATGAATATTGCAGTACCAAACATTGTTCTGGGAGTCTTTGAAACTGTTAAGCTGTTAACACAGTACAACACACATTGTAGAATTTAATACTGTTATAGAAAGAAGAGTTTATGCAAGGACACAAGCCCCTGTGAACCATCATTATAGGGGATGCATCAGCATCTCCCTCACATCTTTAAATAAACTAGTTCTGACATTAAGCAATCTTGGGGCCATGACATTTATCCTAAGCTCCCATATATAATAAGTATTCATTCTTCAAGTTAGTGTGATATTTACTAAGTATCTCACTTAAAGTTCTGTCAAGAAAATGTAATCGCTTTACAGGCAATGTGAACATCCTGTAATTTATTGGGCTAATTACAAAACTAACAACCAGATATTTCATGCATCCCAGCTGGAGTGTACACCAATTCCTCATAAAAGTGACAGGTAATAATCAAATTATATGTACTTTGCAACTCACAAAATGAACAAAGTACTTTTGCAGTATTTGTATTAAACAGGGTCTAAGGAGAATACTGTTTCAGTGCACAATGCAAACTGCTGGCAGACTGGACACATTTTGATTTATATTTCCTGTTAAGTTGCACAGGAAATGACATTCCTTATGCATGAATATCCCAACAATAATGTTATGCATTAAAAGACAAACATGCCCTTTTCCAAATGTCAGTGCAATATTTTAAGTTTGCCATGGAATAAATAAGTGGCTTATTTATATAGTTAGAGTTTTGCTGACATATTCCTAGTTTTAAAATTATAATGCAGTTATACTATGTAATATGCTTTAATAAGCTGTATAAATATTTTGTCTGCACATCATACATGATATACCCACCTTTTTGCATGAGTTATAATTCTAATCATATTGAACTTGCAGATAAAAACCATAATAAGCAGATGTCCAGTGACAAAAACAGCCAGATTAGCAAGTGGATCATTATACTGTAATAGGATAACTGCATTAATGGAAGAGGCATTCTTTTAACATGTGTTGCAAAATGATATGATCAGTTGTGTGCTTCTATTAATTATCAAATGGTATTCTAAAAATTAATTTAAATATAATGATCATTAGATTTTGCTAAAATACATTATATTATATGATATATTCATATTTAAATAACCATTCTGGAATATGTAGCATTAAATATTATTATTTTTACTGATGCCCACTTCATACTATTGAAGTTTGTCTGGGGCTTTACCCTCTTCAGGCACTTAAGGGGCATAAAGCAATGACACTAATCTGGCAAGATAGCCATGCGTCACAGAAATCTGGAGGTGTGCCAGTTAATCTACAAGCATTTATTTAGAATGTGGGAGGAAAGAGGAGTACCTGTTGGAAACATATGTGAACAGAAGGAGGAAATGCAGACTCTACACAGAAGACACTCCAAGGTGGGAACTAAATTGGAGAACATTCCATGAAAAAACAATGTTCTTTCTATATAATTATGCTGCCCACACTGAAAATAAACAACAGAATAATCCTAAAATGTACTAGGATGAGAAAGACTGATCAGACATAAAAGATGGCTTGCAAAAAGAATCCTATCAGGAGATTTTTAATTTGGAGAAAGCCATCAAGGTAAATAAAGATCATCTTACCTGATTTTTTTTTAAAGTGTCTTCTTTATATGATGAAAATATATACTTTTCACTTTATTTCCTTACAAAAGATACAAAGAAATACAGAGTTCATTGGCAGATAAGGACCATCTGACCTACACTGTCTCCCTATTAAGGCCCATATCAAAGTTAAATCAATCTTCTAGTTCCCGCTTCCCACAAAAAAATCATTGTGCCAATCCTTGCACAGAACCTCCATTTTTTATTTCACAATTCCACCATAAAGGGTCTTCTGTGTACCTGACATCTTCTTTAGTTTTTATATTTCTGCATATCTGAGCAGTTTGTCTCATCAAACTGTATTATTTATATATATTTTTTTAAGTTGGTACTGGTTATTTTTTTTTCATAAAAGCTGGTATCATATTTGGGGCTACGTTGACATGTTTAAAGACTTGCAGTTTCCTTTCTATATATCATTTCTCTGTTGTTTCTTGAAAAACAATCATATTTGTAGGTTCATAAGTTCATAGGTGTATACTAGGCTTACAGCCACCAGGGCCCTTATAAGCCTAGTCATGCAACCCAGCTGTGACCCATACATTTGATTTGTATATGGGGTGATTCACTGACTGTTTCTGTCCATCAGAGACATAGGACCCAGACCAGGGGTGAATTTCTGATTGCCCATCCATTGGTTCAAGTTGTGCTTAAATAGTGATAAGGAGAAACTCTGCTTCCTAATGATGGAGGAGCCTGTTCCAGAGAATAATATTTCTCTGAGAAGCATATCTGTCTCTCCAACATGTCCTATTTATGCCACAAGCAAAATTTAGGTATTTTAATCTAGTATTTCTGATGCTGTTTGTTTTGCGGATGTGCAAAAGGTTCATCAAAACAGGGTCCAGGGATGCCCTGTATGCCAGGCAAAGATCACCTCTTAGAAGTCTGTATGATACTGAGGAAAGAGACAGGGCTTTGAGGCAATCAAAGTAGAACATTGTGTTTATCCCTGTATTATTTTTGTAAAGAACTTTTGTAGAAGTTCAAGTTGCTGCATGTGTCTTGTCAGGTATATACCAAAGGGGGCATTATACTCTGTGATGGGTCTGGTGAGGGCCTAATGCAATGATATGAAGACCTCTTTGGACCTAGATGCCATGCCCTTACTTATAAGTTGAGCAACATAAAAGGATTTTATTACTACCTTGGACACATTTTTTGATTGAAGGCTAGGTTACTGTCAGCATGAATTCCCAAATCCCTGACTAGTGAATCAATGTTTAAGGGTGTTTTATTTATGATGTAGTTACCTGGGATGGCAGATTTCCCAAAAGGGGCTAAAATGCATTTCTTGGTATTGAGTTTTAAGCAATGGCTTTGGCACCAAACATTTTCTGTATTAGACCTTCTCAAAGGGTGTTCCCATCTTGGGTGGAATTCAGTGACTGCTCCTAGTTTACAATCATCTGTGAACTTGATGAGCCAAAGTCCTTGACATTGAATTTGCCATCTGAGAAATAGATGCCTAAGGGGAGTGGGCCCAGCAAGGAGCCTTGGAGGACTTCTCTGGTTACCAGTATCTATCAGTTCTAACCACCTGGGTCCTATCAGTGAGCCCGGTAGCTATGTAGAGTGATATAAAGGGATTTATATCTAGTTCTCTAAGTTTGTTAACAATGCCCAAGTGGGTTATTGTATCAAATGCTTTAACCAGGTCTAGGTGCATTCTTGTCTTCCCCTCTTCTATTGCCTTAATGATGTTTTCAATGAAATTCACCAAATTCAGGGAGGTTAGGTTTGAGGTTATTTTGGAGGTGAGAAGGGGTAAAATTGGAACTGAATTTATCTGCTAACAGCTTCACTATATCACCAGGCTCAATTAATGTAGCACCATTAACCACCAGTTCAGCACATTGCTGTGTGCTGCTCTTGAGGTTTCTGACAAAGCTGTAGAAGGCTTTATGGTCATGTTTCACTTGGGAGGTTATCTTAACCTTAAAGTTGACTTTGCTGGACCTAATTAGCCCTCTAAGTTGCCTATTTACTTTGATGAGAGAGCTTCAGTCTTAATGGGGATTACCCTTTCTTTTCTTATTTTAATCTTGTTTTGACTTCTTCCACAGATTCTGCAACATTTTTGCTGGTCCACTCCGAACTGCCATTACTTTATCTATGACGTAGGGGAATGATGTTCTCTTAAGCAGATTACACACTTGATTTACCTGACAAACAGGGAGGTGCTTTTTGGATTTGCACTCATAGGTGTTCAAAACTGTAACTCCACAGTTTCAGAATTTCTACACATACTTACAAGCATCTGCACCACCACTCATTTTCCTGTTAAGACGTATAAACTTTTTATATGGTTGATTCTTCTATTAAAATATTAGTTAGCCATAATTTAAATAGTTAAATATAGTAGTAAACTGTTATAAATAACATAAGTTTAGTCAGAATTGTACTTTGACAAAGTCAATGTTAATAAGAAAATGACATACAAGTTAAGAATGGTATACATACACACAAACATGTATATATATATATATATATATATATATATATATATATATATATATATATATATATATATATATATATATATATGTTGTTGTTCTATTTCGGCTTATCCTGGTCAGGGTTCGCCACAGCGGAACTCCGGTCCGCTAATGATTGACAATAGATTTTTTTTTATGGGTGCCGAGGTGTCAGCATGACACCCAACCTTCAACAAAGGCCCGCCCATTCACGCATGTCTTTCGAACGCCACTCGACTGCGGGGAGGACATGCAGACTCCACACAGAAGACACTCCAGCCGAGAATCGAACGGGAGAACTTCTTGCTGTGAGGCAACAATGCTACCGCTGCACCACCACGGCTACACCCATATATATATATATATATATATATATATATATATATATATACATACATATATATATATATATATATATATATATATATATATATATATACACACACACACACACACACACACACACACACACACACACACACACACACACACACACACACAAAGTGCTCTCAAATAACTGCAGTGAGCATCCCTACCTATATTAATGCGATCTGGGAACACAAATACTGCTTCTGTGGCAAGAGTCAGCAATGAAAACTAGAGTAGCAATGAGAAAAGAACCATCATATCAATGGAAGAAAAAGCGCCCAGCATTTCCTACATCTATAGTGAACTTTGTCTCTCTTTTGATTTCTCCCTTGCAGCTGACCATCAACTGCCTCCAGCACCTCTCCTCATTCACCCAGTCTACCAGACCCACCATGTTCTCTCTCTTTTTTCAACTGTACCCCAGTCAGGGGCCAATGAGGAAATTAAGTAAGCTGGAGCAGTGTCATGCTGCATACCATGGAGTATGCCCCAACTCCCCTTCCTTCACAGCAGCATCTGCAGCTCCAATATCACTGTCCTCAGGATCATAGGAAGTTACTAGTCTAATGGCCCTGGAGACCTTACAAGCCTAGCCAAGAGTTTATCCCCAAAAATAACCTCAGTCAGCACTTGTCACCCCTGTCACTGAGGGACACAGATGGAACCCCTGGAACAAATTTGTGGCTTCCCATCCACTCATCAAGGTTGTGCTTGAAGAGGGTCAGCGAGGTACTCTGTTTGACATGTATGAGAAGTCTATTCCAGAGACAGGATCTCTCTAGCAGGTTTTGTTGATGTTGCATATTATATTCAGGCCTTTCATGTGGTTAATACATGGGGAGTTAGACTTATAGATATGGAGCATCTCTAGTAGTGTAGGGTCTGAGATTGCCTTGTAGGTGAGACACAGATCACTTCTGACCAATCTGCATGATACCGAGTATAGTGATAGTGATTTGAGCCTGTCTGCATAGGACAGGTGTTGGAGGCCAAGGATTCTCTTTGTGAGGTATTTCTGTGGTCTTTCCAGTTGGTGCAGATTTTTGGAGAGGTACATACCGAATGGGGCATTATGCTCAATTATTGGTCTAATGAGGGAGGAGTATAGAGAGGTAATAACCTCCTTTTTTTCTGGATGCAATACCTTTGCTTATGAGATGAACCAAGTGAAAGACTTTTCTGACTACGGCTGCTACATAATGGTAGGAGGTGAGATTGTTATTAACCTGAGTACCCAGGTCTCTCATCACAGGTTGTGTATTTAGGGGATTGCCGTTGATGTGGTAATCAGTAGGGGCTGTGTTTCTGCCGAATGGTATGATGATACATTTTTTACATTTTGCTTGAGGCCATGACTTTGGCACCAGTCATTAGTTGCTGTGAGACCCTCTTGCAGTATGTTAACATAATTTGGGGAGTCAGTGGCAGCACCCAACTTACAGTCATCTGCAAACATGGTCAGCCACAGGACTTTTATCTTTGCCTGGACCTCTGAGAAGTAGATGCCAAACAGTAGGGGTCCCAGGACAGAGCCCAGGGGAACTCCACTAGTGACAGGTCTGCTGTCGGATGTGGAGGTGCCTATTTTGACCCTGAGGGTATTGTCAGTGAGCCACCCACCTGATCAGATTTATGCCAAGTTGTGTTAGCTTTTTGATGATGCCTGAGAAGGGGATTGTGTTAAAGGCCTTGGCTAAATCGAGGTAAGCTGTATGTACTGACTTTCCCTCATCCAGGGCCTTGGTGATAGTCTCAAAGAAATCAACTAGGTTCAACAGGCAAGGTCTGCCCTTGAAAAATCCAAACTGGGTGGGGTCAAGTGCTTGGAGATTGCCTATTTCCTTGTTTATGAGATCCATAATAATAAGCTCTATGGCTTTACATATCAGACTTGTCAAGCGAATGGGGCAATAGTTTCCAGGGTCATTAGTGGAACCAGCTTTGTGCAAGAGTATGACAATGGCAGCTCTCCACTCTGCTGTAATTAAGCCAGAACTTAGGCTGTGGTTGAATAGGATGCTCAATAGCTAAGCCAGTTCTTGCTGAAGATGGTGCAGAATATAGCCTGGGATACTATCAGTTCCCATGGAAGCTGTGTTCTTTGCCTTGGATAGGGCCTTTAACACTTGATCTACAGAGATGTGAGGTACAGGACAAGTATCAGGGATGTTGAAAGGGTCTTTGGGGGACATGGGGTTGAAGTTTGCTCTGAACCTCTCTGGTAACTAGTTGTCTAAGTCAACAGGATCCATGTATGTGATACTGTTAAGTATTAATTCGGAACAAACCTGGATTTTGCCATGGTGGTTCCTGACATATCTGAACAAGGCTTTGTGGTCTCCCTTTGTTTCGGAGCCTAGTTTTGATTCATAATTGGCTTTGGAGGTGCTGACTGGTGATCTAATTTGCTTGTTGAGGCTAAGGAGGGAGTTTTTCCAATTTGGAATTTGTTCCTTTTTACCCCTGAACAACAGTTTCTTCCTTTTGTTGTAAAGCCTGTTGTTAGAGGATGTCCACTGAACAGGTTTGTGTTTCCTTGAGGAGCAGGTTTTAGTTCTGTTTGATATGGCTGAGTCCATACAGTTGTGCAGGTGCTTGTATACTGCACTGATGTACTGTTCAGCATAGTTGTCTGGATCCTCTGAGGGTGGTAGTGGTGTGAAGCTACAGATACCCACCCTTAGGAGGTTGTAGTCAGCTTTTGGCAAGTTTTTTAGCTTGATTGTGGCTAGGGAGGGTTGGATGGGATAGAAACTTTAAAGAAGACAGTCCGATGATCTGATCTCACCAGGGAAGAACATACTATGGGAGTGGTGCAGCTGTCACCCACATTGCTGATAACCAAGTCCAGAATGTTATCTCCCCTTTTGGCAGATGATACGAGCTGATCTAGTGCATTAGAATTGATGAAGTTAAGGAATCATTCAGTGAGTGCATTAGTGCAGGAATATTTCACCCAGTCTATGGTGGGGTAGTTGAAGTCACCAAGGATCAGGGTGTTAGGGGGTACCTTGATGGAGTAAAGTAGGTCCAGGTAGGAGGAGTGGGTGTCCTGAGTCATGTAGGGGGGGTCTATAGCTGGCTATAACTTGGATAGGTGTCTTGCCAACTGTCAGTTGTACCTGGAATAGTTTCAGTGCTTCATGCTGTCAGACCATTCTGGATGTGTGCCTGTCCTTATTGAAGATAGAGACTCCACCACCCTTAGTCTTCCAATCTCATTTTGGGGTCAGAATGTGTGGAATGAGGTATATCTTGGTAAAGCAGGGGTTCTCTCCACAGCCCTGAACCAGGTTTCCCTGACCGCACAGATATCGGCATCTTCCGGTGTAAGGAGAACCTCCAGTGACTGCATTTTCAGGTTAAGGCTCCTAGCGTTTAGCAGCATGACCTTCAATTTGTTTTTTTGACAGATCTTTTATGTTGGAATATTTGCCTTTAGGAGATTGCCTAAAAAGGGCACAATGGGCAAGGCAAGAGCATTGGCCAGAATCCATAATCCCAGTGGTGACAGGTGGAGGACATCTCTGGCAAAGCAATGAGGCCTATCAGCCATGTCATCTCAAGCTGACAGATGCTGGATCCCCTTGGAATGGCACCAGAAACTAAGTAAATTGTTGAAGTCAATTATTTTTTGTTGGTATTATGGTAACATTCTTGGTGAAGGCAGGATGTTGCTTAGGGCTAGGGTCATACCTAGTGGACGTACACTTCTGTACATGTGCACCACCCACCTTAGTGGCTAACCACTCAATCAGCATAGAGTCAGCTGAGCCCGTATGCTGCATACTGGTGCAATCCTTTAGACTGCCTCCTCTCCCCCAGAATGGGCAAGCCATCACCCGGTCACCTCTATCCTCCCCTGCAGCCCATCCAGTGCTAAGGCAGGTAGTCAAACATAGGGCATTTGAGGTTCAGAAAGGCATTTTTCCCTCTGTGCCATGGGGATACTAGTGGACTTTGTTTCTTGAATGTGCCTGCTCTTCAGAGTATGCACATTTTCGCTATGTCATTTTGTTTTTTTCACTGGGTGCTTTAGTTTTATTTTATATGTCAAAGATGTGCCATAGGCAAGTTTGTAATATTCTGAATTGCCCATAAGTGTGTGGACCACGTGTTATCTAATGCATATGTACATTGTAAAATGAGTCAGGTTTACATTCAGGATGATTTTCTCTGCACTGCGCCCATTAAGCTGTGGGATAGTCTCTGCCATCCTCATGACCTTGTGCTGGTTTAAGCAGATAATTGGTAAATAAATGAATAAATGCACACACCCTGACCCTGCTTACACACAGATGTGCGCGTGTAATGAAGTATTCTGTTGTCCAATAAATGCAGCAGTCATCATTTTGCATGTCCATGTTTCAGGTGTTTTCCCATTCACAATGTGTACTTTCCTTATTTGCCAAAGAACAAATATGCAAATATTTCATGAACTTTAATCATCAATTTTAAATGGAGAATATATACTTTGCTTTTTAAACTTATCAGCTTGCTTCTTTATCTGCAGTTTGGCCTGCTGTGGCTTCCATTGTCTCTTTACCATTCTCATCTCTTACCTTCTGAATCTACCTCAGGAAAATATGCAATGAGATTTACAGACATGTAGTGCATTGAATAGCACAGATTAGCATGAGCAGCAGACATGCACAGGGTGTGGGTGATGCTAAGATGCAGAGTGTACAGTCACACAAGGCTTAAAATAGTGCAGTATGCAGTGCATGTTAATGGGAGCGTAATGACATCATGTAAATGATGAAATCCAAGACGGTGGACCAATTCAGAAATTATTAAAATGGGCATGTTGTGCAGTGGCACATACCCATATTATCCATCTGCATTCATGGTATTCATAATGGGAGTAATGCTAGCTGTAGTGACAACACCAGCAAAGTAGCATATGTTAGTAGCCACAGTCAGAACCAGTGTCCACAATGTTACACATTAATGCCATCCATGCCAGTGGAATAGTTGCAGACAATGACTGACATACCACCAGCACATGGAGCAGGAGACTAGGAAACATTTACAAGTGGACAGGGAGACTGTAAGTCCTAATCAAATTGTTTCACCCTCAAACAGAATCAAGGGGGATGTGTGGCATGCCTGATTCTGTGGGCACTATGTTATGTGTAACCTTTATCGTCTTAACTACAGGGAACTTTCAGCAAACTATGGACACTGCAGGTATCAGGTTCACAAATCTTAAACCAGTTGCTCAACATTATGCTTCAGCATGAAGAGCATATTTGATTCTTCAAGGTAGCAGAGAAGATAACAATGACAACCCTGTCATTTTACAAGACAGCCCATTTCCACACTTTTTGCCACCAAGGCCTCACATGATCCACTGTGATTGTGATTCATCAGCAAGTTGAGCATCTAATTCCATGAACTGCTACACAGCCTGTAATTCCCAGGGTATTAGTTATACTGTGTCTTTGTACCACACAGGCAGTTCACATGATTCACACATTTGGCACGTCTGCACTACATCAAAGTCTCCTGTAAGGGGACTTCTCAAATTGTCGTTTGTCTGGCAGATGCACACATACTAGAAAACTAGATATGCATGCAAGTATCATACAAGGAAGGAATGTGCTGCATACAATGTGTTGTTTGTTGTGTGCTGCACGCAATCCCAGATATGCCTAGAACCCAGGTTGATGACTCCCATAAGCAATCTATGGAATATACAGGATATGGCCTAAAATGCAGGCCATATCGAAACATGCAGTATACTGGAACATATTTTCAGACCAACTGAAAGGACACCTCTGATCTCTAAACACCTGAGAAATGACACTGCAATACAGTCCAGACATCTACACAAGGTTGTTTTTCTTATGTTCACAAGCACATAGGTTGTTAATAAATGTATAGCCAAAGGAAATCATTAAGAAGTTCAGCCACATCACCCAGTACTGGTGGGAAGCTAACAATTTTCCCCATTGAGTATACTTTCTTTATATATCCCTGGTAAAAATTTGCAAATACTCATTAAGTCACTCTGACTGGTTTTAAAAGTTGCTAAATATGATAGGTAAATGCAGCTTATTACAGAAATGGGGATATGCTGGGTTTGGTATCTTGTCATCTATTTAGTCTTGTTGATGTGACAGTGTATCTTTAAGTCTCTAGAAAGTGTGCTTGCTTTACCATTTGTTGTATTTAGCTGAAGAAGTTAAAAGAGTGCTGGTCATTCAGAGCACAGAAAACTAAGCAGAGATCACCCGTCAGGAGTCTGATGTATTACTGAGATGAGTGGCAGAAGTTTTAGAGTATTAACATAACTAATGATAGTGAGACCCGAGATCTGTTTTGTGATAAATGATTGAGGTTTCTAAAGCTGATTTAGATGCTTGGCAAGGTATATGCCAAAGAGTGCATTATATTCAATGATGATGCTAACAAGGGAGGACTAAAAGGCGAGTATAACTTTATCGTATGCAGAGAAGATGCCACAAAGGATAAGTTGTGCAAGGCTTTTTATGTACCTCTGAGATGTAATCAACAAAGGGGAGTCTTGTTATCAACACACATATGCCAGTCCCTGATAACTGTGACAAATTAGAGACAATTGTATCTATATGGTTAGCAGAAGTTATGCTAGATTTACGCAAGGAAGCTATGATGCATTCTTTACTGTTGCGGGTATGCCAATGACTAATACACCAAGCATTTATATGGTATAGCTTTTGCTGGAAAATTTGAGTATCAGAATGGGATTTGACAACTGCCCTTAGTTTGCAATTATCAGCAAACCTGATTAGCCATAGCCACAGTCCTATAAATATAACAAAGAGGAGTGGAACCAGAACAGAGCCCTGTGGGACATTTCTGGTGACATTTTTCTGTCTACAGCAAACTCCCTCAAACTTAATGCAATAGATTCTGTCAAACAGCCACACCTCTCAATCTCAAGAAATCTGGAGAAAGCCTAAAATAATGGGGGGGGGCAAAGGCACCAAAATATGGACAGATTTTAAACATTTCTAGAATAACAGTACTTGTGTTAACATGCTTTTTGTGCAGGATATGAAGTCTGAAACTCAATTGTATGCAGTTATTTAATTACTTCAATCCTTGCTGCTTTTCCAGAAAACTACAAATTTTATGAGTAACAGACCAAATATATGATCAAAAATCTGGACATTCTGCAAACTTCTAGACAGTTAAAAGCTATGCAGACAGCCAGACAGCCAATTATCAATCAAGTGAAGTATGTATGAGTTAATTTTAAGTTGGGAGAGTTTGCCAATAACCCCAGCATGTGGGATAGTGTTGTACATGTCAAGCTATGTAATATGACATTATGCAATCTGATGGAGCATCGGGGGATGATTATGTCAGGAAATTTCATGCCAGTTGCAGCATAAAGGCAGGAGAGCCACAATTGTTGGTCCTGTAAGAGGGAACAGAGAAGGTTTCCCTGTTATGTCAGAATGCTGTGCTTGCCCCTGGGGTAGCAGTGGCTCATATTAGTTATGTGGTTGGCCCCATTTTTCCTGTCAAAAAGAAACAGAAAAGCAAATGTATATCGCCTATTGACTCCACTGCTGCCAAGCACTTAGTTAATTCCAATCCTACTCTTTCTAATAAGGATCAGAACATTTATTGATAGGTATGATAACAAAGTTTATACTTCTGCAAGTTTGATTTTCAGAATTTGAATTTGTCAGTCCCATACATTAAAGTTTGTTCAGGCATATTGTGTGTATGAGAAATGTTCTAGCTACAGTTTCTTCTTGTGATGAACAAACTGTTTTAAATAACTTGCTTTCTTCTATTGCTCTGATCACTCTTCATTGTTTGCATTGTGGCGTATGACTCTGCTGATACATCTTCTAGAGCTATGGCCACTGGTACTGTTTTAAGGATGTTTGCCTGGCTGCATTCTCACAACCTTCCATATGATTCAAAAATGAGATTTCAAATTCTTCCTTAGATATAGATGTAGCGTTTGGTCTGCTGCAGAGGTGATCAAAAAGTGTAATGAAAGGGGCAAGTTGATCCAGCGCATTTCTAAGATTTTTCAGCCCTCCTTTTGCAAATTGCCCCTGGGATTTTCTTTCTCATTATCCAGTTTTGGCAAAAAAAAAAATAATAAACAGCCTTAACAAAATTCAGGTGAACAGGCATTTAAGAAGAAATGGCAAAGGTGTTCCAAAAAGATGTTTCAAACCTCCTAAAACCAAGAACACTTCAGCAAGTCTGCATGACTGTTGAAGAGACATCCCCCCCACACAGGCCATGTTTCCGCTCCAGAAAGGCTAATTCTCCATTTTTCTCTTTGGCAACAGATTGTTTCAGACAAATGGGTTCTGAAAATCATTCAACAGGGTTACCGATGGCAGTGGAAGGAAATTTCTGCTTTGCAGGGAGTCATTCCTTATCCTGCAGATCAGACTTTTTTGTTTCCTCTTGTTCTTCATCAAGTGATATCCCAAGGAGTGATAGAACCAGTTCCTCCTTCCCAGGTGAGGAAGGGGTTTTATTCAAGGATGTTCTTAGTGCTAAAAAAAAACAAAAACTTTTTGATCAGTTCTAGATCATCCTTTCCTAAACCTGTTTGTGATAGTACCCACATTCAGAATGATGTTACTACACAACCTGTTACGTCTTTTTCATCTTTCAAATTTCTTCACATCCCTATTCATCCAGACTTTGGGTATTTCTTAAGGTTTTGTGTGCCTCAATCGCATTATCAGATTTCTGCCTTTCTCTTTGAACTATCCTCTGTCCCAGGAGTGTTCAGAAAGTGTCTATCTCCAATTATAGCTCATTGCAGATGACAGGGTATCAACATTTTTTCATATTTAGATTACTTGCTTATCTTTGCAGAGTTTTTTTCAAAATGTCAAGAGTCTCTTTCTTGGGTGAGAAATCTCTTGCACAAGCTGGGGTTTGAAAAGAACAATTAAAAGTCTTTTTTGACTTACTCACACAGGATTGTGCTCCTGGGATGTCAGACACCTCAGTTCAAAAACCTTTTCTTCCACAGGAAAAAAAGTAGATCTTTATCTAGATCTATTTCTATGGTTTTCCACATAGACTTTGGATGCTGAGAGGGAATACCATAGAACTGTGGGTCTCATGGCATCTATGATTCTCATGATACCCCTGACAAGACTCCACATGAGAAAGATATAGTACTATCTGAAATCTTTTTCGTCTCAACATCAACACTCTTTACCTTTTCAGATCCCAGCACTGAGATTTGTCAGAAGAGAAATGTTTTGTTGGAGAGAAAAGATATTCTTAAATCCAGGTATCTCCTTCTCTCTCCCTGCTCCAAAGCAGTCAGTCATCATAGATGCTTTGGACTTTGCTTGGCAAGAGGTTTTGGGAGGGATAAAAGTGCCAGGGGTGTTGGACACCAAGGACAGATGCAAGCACATAAATATTAAGGAGATGCTTGCCCTGATCAAGGAACTCAACTCTCTGTGCCATCTTTGGTACCCGATGACCTCTTGAAGTGGTTACAGACAATACCACAGTCATGTGGCACATCAACAAGCAAGGGTGAAGCAGGTCATACCCCCTTGCAGACTAGGCATGTTAGCTTGGTATATAGCTTCACAGAGCAATCTCACTCTACAGGCATCCTACATTCTGTCAGAACAATGTTTTTCAGACAAACTGAGCAGGACTAGAGCAGACACTCAAAATGGAGACTTGATCAGGGATCTTCCAAAATTTGACCAATCTGCTAGAAGTTCCTCAAGTAGATCTCTTTGCCTCCTCTCTGAGCAATCAACTGGCAAAAACCTGCTCCGTGAATCCATGCAAGAAGGCTTGGAAGACAGATGACTTTTCTTTTCTTTGGACAGTAATGTTACTGTATGCCTGTCCACCCTTTTCACTAATATGCAGTGTACTTTTAAAGATTCAGAAGTAATCCACCACAATCATTGTGGTGAGGCTGTTCTGGCCCAGGCAACCATGGTTCTCCCTTCTTTTTGAAATGACCTATGGCAATTACCACAAACTTCCTCACAGAATGGGCCTACTCACACAAGAACAGGATAACTGATACAGCCCAACTTCAGTTGACTGCTTGGATAATTGGGTCTAAATTCTTTTTAGGCGCTTGTTTTCTGAGGATTTGCAGCAGGTACTAATGGAGGCAAGAAAGTCTGCTACTAGAAAATCACATATCAGCAAATGGAGAAGGTTTTTTAGTTGGTGCCAACAACATAACCAGCACCCATTCAGGGCTAGTTGTTTTCTGGTTTTACAGTATTTGTGAGAGTTACTATCCTAAAGCCTTTTCTTATTCCTCTGTCAAGGTTCTTTTATCAGCTATTCCAGCATGTCTGTCCATGGACCCTCCTCTTTCAAGGCAGTTTTGTGTCATAATATTCTTGAAAGGAGTTTTACATAAGAGGTCTCAAAGTAAACCAGTGACTCCTCCCTGAGATTTTAATTTTGTGTTGGAGAAGTGAATACTTGTTGCATTTGAACCAGCTAATCTGACTGACTTAAGGTTCTTAACATGGAAAACAGTTTTATTGATTGCTATAACATCTGCAAGAAGGGTATCTGAATTTCAAGCTCTTATGGTAAGTCATCTCTTCCTCATTTTCAAAGGGTAGGGTTTTTAAACAAATTAATATGTTTTATGCCTAAAGTGGTATCTACGTTTACTTTAAGCCAAATTATCCATCTCCCCCTTTTCTTTCCTGAATCTAAAAATGAGGGGGGAAAGGATACCTTGGATATCCACATACAACTCAGATACCATCTTGACAGAACTAAATCTTTCAGATCTCCAAATGGTTGTCTAAGACTATTACATTTTGTTATCCTCACCATGACAAATCTATTCCAGCAAGTGTTAAGGCTCACTCTACCAGCGCCTACACTTCATCTTTGGCTTTTTAGAAACAGTTGGATTCTAGAAGTATTCTAGAAGCTGATACATCGTCCTCTGTATATACTTTTACAAAGCAATATAAGCTTGATTCCTTATCTAGGTCTAGACTAAGTTTTGCTAGGATCATTCTCCAAAGGCTCATGGACCCTTCGCTTTCCTCTTCCTGAATATAGTTAGCTATGCTAATCTACCATATAGCTAAGGTTACTGCAGCAATGATCGATATGACAAACATAGCACAATTGTGAAAGATGAACTCACCATAACAGTAGATGTTCAAATGATCACTGATGAAGTAGCCACTCCCTCTCTTCATCCCCTAATTTTTTGTTGTGTTTTTTAGGGCAGGATGTGGACATTTTTTTTTGTTATTCCTAGCATTGTCCTTTCAGGGCTCAAGCTCCCTCTCTTTGCTGGTAGGAAAGCTCTGAAGGGCTTTACACTCAAACTTGTCTTTTAGTCATTTCATCTTTAGCTGCTTGACAATTTGAGCATGTGGAAGATGCACTGAAGCTTTGGAAGCTGGCCATCTGTTTTATCCTTGACAGGATATAACCCATATATCTAAGGCTACTGCAGCAGTGATCATTTATGCATCTACTCTCGTGTTAAGTTCAGCTTACACAACTGTTTTCAGTCCATTTTTTGCACTAATCTCTTTGTATTTCTTTTTCTTCTGAAGTGGGTACTTAAGATGTGAGAAGACATTTTTAAACAGAATGTCATAATAGCTATATACAGCATGCAGTTTCATCCCTTACTAATGAGACCCTATTCATAGTATGCTAACCTCTAGACTTCCCTGCTGCAGGACTTGTATGTTACTTGCATTATTTTATAGGTTCATAGGTTCCTAGGTAAGTACTAGGCTATTGGCCCTAGGGCCTATACAAGGTTAGTCAAAAAGGTACCCTGGCTTTCGCCACCCAAGAAAATGATTTTCCTGTGCCCCTGTCAAGCAGAGCCCCAGAAGTGATCCCTGGGGTGAATTTCCTATTTCCAATCCAGTCATCAAGATTTTTCTTGAAGAGTGCTAATGAGGAGCTCTGTCTGACATAGATAGGTAGTCTGTTCCAGAGTATGGGAAGTCTCTGGGACAGGAATCTATCCTTCCAGCATGTTCTGTTTATTGTGGTGACAAGGTTTAGGTCCCTGGAGCGTGTAGCTTGGAGGGATTGGGATTTCATTAAGTGGAGCATGTCCAACAGCTCTGGGTTTCACATAGCTTTGTATGTTAGGCAGAGATCGCCTCTGAGTAGGTGATATGTGACGGAGTAAAGCTGGAGTTTTTTGAGATGATCTGTGTAGGGCATCTGTTTGAGGCCAGTAATCCTCTTTGTGAGGTATTTCTGCTCCCTTTCCAGTTGTTGTAGATATCTTGTGAGGTACACACCAAAAGGGGCATTGTACTCTATGATGGGTCTAATGAGTGATGAGTAGAGGGGAACAATGACCTCTTTTTTTCTGGATGAGAAACCTTTTATGATGTGGTGTGCCATGTAGAAGGATTTCCTGACCACTGCGGCAATGTGATTATCAAAGGAGAGACTACTGTCCATCTGTGTCCCAAGGTCTCTTATCACACTTTCAGTGTTAAGTAGACTACTGCCTATGTGGTAGTTCATGGGTACAGAGTTTTTACCAAAGGGGATGACAATGCACTTTTTGGCATACAGCTTGAGGCCATGGCCTTGACACCAGGCATCTGTCTCAATGAGGCTCTTTTGTAGGATATCCACATGATTAGAAGTTTTGATTATGGCACCTAGTTTGCAGTCATCTGTGAACTTAGTTAGCCAAAGACCTTCTGTGTTAGCCTGTACTTCAAAGAAGTAGATACCAAACAGGAGAGGACCCAGGACTGAACCATGTGGTACTCCACTTGTCACTGGTCTGAAGTCTGATTTGGAGTCTGCTACTTTCACAGTGTGGGTTCTGTCAATAAGCCAGTTGGCAACCCATCTTGTGACATAGGGATTTATACCTAGTTTAGTGAGTTTATCTATAATTCCAGAGTGGGGGATGATGTTGAACGCCTTGGTGAGATCTAGATAGGCTGTGTGAACCACCTTACCCTCATCTATGGATTTGGTGCTGCTTCAAAGAAGTCTATCAGGTTTAGAAGACATGACCTGCCTTTTACAAACCCAAACTGTGTGGGGTCCAGAGTTTGGAGATCTCCAATGTCTTTGTTTATGAGTTCCATGATGATACGTTCCATGGCCTTGCAGACCAGGCTCGTCAGACTAATGGGGCAGTAGTTCCCAGGGTCTGTCATGGCTTCCCCTTTGTGGAGTGGGATAACCGTCACAGTGTGCCATTCAGTGGGTGCAAAGCCTGAGGTGAGGCTTTGACTGAACATGGTACTTAGGTGGGGTGCCAGTTCATTCTGTAGTTCATGTAGAAGGCAGCCTGGGATGTTCTCAGGTCCCATGGATGCTGTGTTCTTGGCTTTGGAGAGTGCGTTTTTTACCTGTACAGCCGTGAGTACAGGAACTTTGCATTCTTCCGGTATAGAGATGGGCCCTTTAGGGGGTGAGAGGGGGGTAAAGTTAGCACTGAACCTATCTGCCAGGATGTTGGCAATATTAGTTGGTTCTGTATATTTAGTGCCACTGTGCTGTAACTCAGAACAGATCTGAGTGTTGCCATTGAGATTCTTGACATAGCTATAGAATGCTTTGTGGTTGTCTTTAGAATCAGTGGTGATTTTGTTTTCATAACTAGCTTTGAAGGATTTTATCAGGGATCTCAGCTTCTTACTGAGGCTGACCAGGGAGTTCCTCCAATCATGGGATTTTACTCTTTTTTTGCAACAGTTTCTTTCTTCTGTTGTAGAGTTTGTTTATGGCAGAAGACCACCAAATTGGCTTCCTTTATTTTTTGGAGGCTAGCATCTTGGTTCTGTTAGGGATAGCACAACCCATGCATGTAAGTGCTTATAAAGTGCATTTGTGTAGGATTCAGCAGTCATACCTCTATTGTCCATCTGCATGCATGTTGTGAAGTTTGCCACGTCTGTCTTAAGAAGCGTGAAGTTGGCTTTGGAGAAATTTTGTACGGTTGTTTCCCTAATTGGGGGGGGGGGGGTAGGAGCGGGATGTAGATGTCTAGGGTAATTTGCCTGTCGGATCTGACCAACGAGGAATTGACCTCTGGTGTGGAACACTGGTCGCCCATGTTGGTGATGACCAGGTCTAGGATATTGCTGCCCCTGGTGGGGGTGTGGATAAGTTGATCCAAAGCACTGGAATTGATGAATTCCAAAAAACATTGTGCAAAAGAGTTGGTACATGAGTAGTTTTCCCAGTTAATGGTGGAGTAGTTGAAATCACCTATTATTAGGGTGTTGGGTTGTACCCTAATATTTTCCAGTGTATCAAGAAAAGAGGAGTGGGAATCCTGTGGCATGGTGGGGGGTCTGTAGCAAGCTACAATCTGGATTGCAGTCTTGCCCAGAGTTAGTTGAACTTGAATAATCTCGGATGCATTATGCTGAGCAACTATCTTGGAGGTGTGGATATCCTTAATGAATATGGACACACCTCCGCCTTTAGTGTTTTGGTCCAGGTTAGGTGGCCGAAAGGTGTGGTATGAATTATAGCCTGGTAATGCAGGGGTGCTCTATGGAGCTTTGAACCAGGACTCTGTCACTGCAGAGATGTCGATGTTCTCCATTTTAAGGAGTGCCTTGAGTGAGTGCATTTTGAGGTTTAGACTTCTAGCATTGAGTAGCATTACCCTCAGATTTTGCTTGCTTGTACCTGTTACTGTGGTGAATTTGTCATTTGAATCTTGTCTAAAAAAGGCACTATAGGGGTGGCAAGAGCCTTTGCCAGTATCCGGAATCCCAAGGGTGACAGGTGCAGGCCATCTCTGGCAAAGCATCGTGGTCTGTCGGTCATGTCATCCCAGGCAGACAGATACTGGATTCCCTTAGAATGACACCAGAAGCTTAGACAATTGCTGAAGTCAATCATTTTGTTCTTGTACTGTGGTATCATTCTGAGTGATGGCAGGATGCTACTCAGGGCTAGGGTCATACCTGCCTGGGCTACAGGATCGGAGAGCTCTTCCATGTCTCCTTTCATGTAGTCCAGGGAGGTACATCTCAGTTCATTCACACCAACATGGACAATGACAGAGTCATATTTGTACTTGTTGTGGAGTGACCTGAGTCCGTGTGTTATGTGGCAGATCCTGGCACTAGACAGGCAGCTGACAGTAACTTTCTCCTTGTTTAGCCTGGTGAGTGGAACATCAGTGTGCCTGACTATAGCATCACCTATGACTAGAGTGTTGGGTACATTATGCCTTATGGGTGTATATATAAAGTAATTGGTTCATACTAGTCAGACAACTTAAATCACACACAGCAACCAACTTATATTAATTCATTTGGCAATTTTCTCTTAATACTATAAGTAATTGCATCTCACTAAGTTGAGATACAAATAATTTAAATTACATATAGGTTCATAGGTTCACAGGTGTGTACTAGGCTAATGGCCCTGGAGCCTTTACAAGCCTAGCCCATAGGATTACCCTGGCATCGTGCCACCTGACATTAGTTCCCAGTGCTTCTGTCGAGTAGAGCCACTGGAGTGATCCTCGGGGTGAATTTTCTATTTCCCATTCACTCATCAAGATTTATCTTGAAATGGGCCAGTGAGATGTTCTGTTTGACATGTATGGGAAGTCTATTCCATAGCATGGGCAGTCTCTGGGTTATGAACATGTCCCTCCAGCATGTTCTGTTGATTGTGGTAACGAAGCTGAGGTCTTTGGAGTGTGTAGTGCGGAGGGATTGTGATTTCTTTAGATGTAGCATTTCTAACAGAGCTGAGTCAGACATGGCTTTTTATATCAAGCAGAGATTGACTCTAAGTAGGTGATATGAGACAGAATAGTTGAAGTTTTTTGAGTCTGTCTATATAGGACAACTGTTTAAGGCCTAGGATCATCTTTGTGAGGTACTTTTGTGGCCTCTCCAGTTGTTGCATGTGTCTAGTGAGGTACATGCCAAATGGGGCATTGTACTCGATGATTGGCCTAATGAGGGAAGAGTAGAGGGAGACAATGACCTCTTTCTTCTGGGATGCAGAACCCTTAGTAATGAGATGTGACACATAAAAGGACTTTCTGACCACAGTGGCAATGTGGTGGTTAAAAGAGAGGTTGCTGTCAAGTTGTGTACCCAGATCTCTTATAATTCCTTCTGTGTTCAGTGGACTACCATCGATGTGGTAATTCATGGGAACTTATTTTTCCCAAAGGGGATGATGACACATTTTTTGGCATTGAGCTTAAGGCCATGGTTCTGACATCGGTTTATGGTCTCAGTGAGGCCTTTCTGCAGGATGTCAACATCACTTGGGGAGTTAATAATAGCTCGCAACTTGCAATCATCTGCAAACTTTGTCAGCCAGAGTCCCTTCGTGTTGGTCTGGACTTCAGAGAAGTAGATACCAAACAGGAGAGGACCCAGGACCAAACCCTGTGGGACTCCACTCGTGACTGGTCAGCAGTCTGATTTGGAGTCAGCTGCTTTGTCACTGTGGGTTCTATCTGTGAGCCAGTTTGCAACCCACCTAGTGATATAGGGGTTGATGCCTAACTTAATGAGTTTTTCTATGATTCCTGAGTGGGGAATGGTATCAAAGGCCTTGGCCAGATCAAGGAAGGGTATATGAACCACCTTGCCCTCATCCACAGCTCTGGTGACTGACTCAAAGAAGTTGACCCTGTTAAGCTGGCCTGATCTACCCTTCATAAAACCAAACTGTGCGAGATCCAGAGTTTGGAGATTCCCTATATCCTTGTTTATTAGGTCCATGATGATGCATTCTATAGCTTTGCATATCAGACTCATCAGGCTAATGGGGTAATAGTTCCCAGGGTCTGTAGTTGCTCCTCCTTGGTGGAGAGGGATGACTGTGACTGTAGTAGTGTGCCATTCAGTAGGGACAAAGCCTGAGGTGAGGCTGTGATTAAACAGGGCACACAGGTGTGGTGCCTGTTCACTCTGTAGTTCATATAGAACACAGCCAGAGATATTGTCAGGTCCCATAAAAGCTGTATCCTTGGCATTGGACAGTGCTGTTTTAACCTGTGCAGCAATAGTACTGGGTGCCTGACAATCTACTGGTATTGTGATTGGTCCTTTGGGAGGGGTAAAGTTGGCACTGAATCTGTCGGCCAGTATATTGGCAATATCTGTTGGCTCGGTATAGGAGGTACAATTGTGCAGTAGCTTAGAGCAAATTAGGGTATTGCCATGGAGATTCTTTACATAATTATAGAAGGCCTTGTGGTTGTCTTTATTATCTGCTGCAATTCTGTTTTCATAGCTAACTTTAGAGGATTTGATGAGGGATCTCAACTTTTTGTTGAGGCTGACAAGGGAGTTTTTCCAATCTTGGGACTTCACCTTATTCTGCATCAGTTTCTTCCTTCTGTTGTAGGGTTTGTTTATGGCAGGGGACCACCAGATTGGCTTCCTTTTTTTGGAGGAGAACATCTTGGTTCTATTGGGTATGGCGAGAGCCATGCATTTGTGCACATGTTCGTACAGTGAATTGGTGTATGATTTGGCGGTCATGCAATTATTGTCCATTCACATGGGTGCTGTGAAGTTAGCCACCTCTGTTTTTAGGAGCTCAAAGTTAGCTTTGGAGAAGTTTTTCATGGTGGTTACCTTTGTGGGGGGAGGGGGGTGATGTGGATTTCCGAAAGGTGATTAGTTTGTGGTTGGATCTAACCAGGGAGGAGCTGACTATTGGTGTAGAGCAACGGTTGCCCATATCTAATAGTTAAGGTAATCACACACTGCCTATTACATTCATACAGAATACTGCCATGCACTATGATATCGTTGATTTTGCAGGCAAGCTCCTCTGTACACCACAATGTGAGCTGTTCCTTCATATCTCTGATCTCTTCGGATGTTGAAAACTCAGAGAACAGGGAAATGTGTTAAAGAGACATAAACTCACTATTTCCTTTTCTCTCACTGCAAAGCAGTGACAGTGCATTGGTTAAGCAGGTTAGCACATTGGCACCAAGCTTCCAAAGTGCATAAACACTAACAACAGCAATACACAATTATTCATATGCAATGTTTTATGCAGGATGATTGCCAACAGCATTCTTGATATTTTGTTTTTTTTTTTTTTTTTTTATTAGATAGCACAACTTTTATTACCTGATCATTTCTTTTTAAAATAGAACAAGTACAAGGTCTTCTTTTTTTGCAATTTCTGTACCAAACATTTGAGTCCTTTCCCCTCCTTAATATAAGTAGAGCAGATTCAAAATTGCCCAGAAGCAATCTGAATAAAAATTAGTACCCACTCGATTAGTCAACCATTCATTAAATACCTAACAAACTTCTTACCAAATGGCTACTTTTGTGAATATTTATAATGACAATAAGGATACAAGCATTTAAGGCCAATTGCAATAATAAAACTGTAAACATTATTTCCATTTCATGCAGCTTAGTTGCCAGTTTATTTCTTCTGATCCTAAATCCTCACATATATAGTTTTCTTTCTGAAATTTTATTGTGTAACTGTGCACTGTCTGTAACATTCCTTTAACCTCACATTTACAGTTTCTATTATGTAAAGTATCCTTTATAATGAATTCCACATAACTAAGCATTTTTTTAATCTTCCTTGTCTATAGTTAAATCATTTGTTGTGTTCCCTACTTTTAAACTTTTTTTTACTGCCAGAACCTGTTTTTGGTCTCATTTTTTCTCTTTCCTCTTTCATGTTTTTCCCCAACAATGTTTATATCATGAAGCTCCATATTTGCTGTATTGTATTCTTCCATAAGCTCAGGGCCGGTGTTAGCATTTTGAGTGCCCCCAGCAAATGTCAAGTTGGGGGCCCCCTGGGCACTTCAAGTCTGCGTATCACCTTGTCACTGCCACCCTTCCTAAGCAACATTTTAGTTCATACTGCAAACTTTTAGGTGTAGTACGCACAGACTAACCTGTAACTACAATGTACTTACATTACAACAGGCCTATGTACCACACTATGTTGGAACATCTCACAAAGGGACATTTACAGTTACTGGCATTTAGTTGCAACAATGATAGATTGTAGCAGCTTTATGTAAAGGTCTGGACTTGGGTGAAATGGCACCCTAGACCTACTGTTTCAGCACCTCCCCCCACACACACATACACTCCAGTCTTCCTGTTTGTCCTCCATCTTGGGCTCCCCATACTATGCACACTATTTTTTTTTCCTTTTCCCTCATTTGCCTTACTCTTCAGCTTTTTCAAGAAGCCGTAACTCCCTATATGTTCTGAAGTGCATTTTAAATATTTTTTTTTTCTTTTTACACAATATTTTCAATCAATGATATCTTGAACATAAATTATAATTGAGGAAAGAAATTGTGTTGCTTTACAGCTTTAGTTTTCCTTGCATCCTGTCAATACACCTTTTCTGACCAAAATACCACAGTAATAACCATTTAGGAAATAACTCAAATAAGCCAGGGCCCAAGAAGCCATAGGGTTATAGATGTTCTGGGATGTATTTTATAGCATTTTCCCAGCCTTTAAGTCCAGTGGTGACCTAAATAAAAAAAAACACGAGTAAGAAAAGAATTTCAGTCTTATCTTTTTTTTTCTTTCAAGAAAGACATAAGTTGTACCCAAGACTTAATGTTCAAAGATGACAAAATCGCAGCAGTAATAAAATAACAAGTTAGTTGTTGTCTGAATACACAAGTCCTATCGGGAAATGCCTGCCTCCCTTACCGCCCCCCCCCCTCAAAAAAAAGACTGCCTAAGCATCCCTCTGGTGTTAGGCTGGGATGAAAGCAAAGGTTCAAACTGCCACAGTCATGTATTTCAAGTCACTGCACACATACATGTACATAGCATACCTCCTCAGCTCTCAACCCAAACTGTGGCAGGCAGCTACCTGTATGCATTCCTAATGTGTGATTCTGAGGAAAGTGAAACAAATAACAACTGCAGTAATGTATTTTACTTTGTTGCTCCTAGACAGTACTCTGCCCCTACACAAGCCATATTAACCTTCTTTGTACACCTCTGAGGTCTGTGAGAAAAGTAAAAGAAAATAATGACCACACTGTCCTGAGCCCAAACACAAGCTATAATAACCTCATGTGCACACCTCTAAGGTTTGACTGTAATGAAAACTAAGAAGTAATACCCCCCACACACACACACACATAAGTTACAGTAGCTTCCTGTACGCACATATCCTAGCAGGGATGGTGTTAGCATGGCTGCAGCTGAGGGCAGAGGCCATTATCAGCTTTATCCTAACAGGGTCATATCACAGCCTGTTCAGGTTAAAGACCATAATCAGAAAATTAATACATTTTTTCTCCTCACTTTTCCCCAACCAGCAACAGCTTTTGTGGGGCCCCTACAAAGCCAAGAATGATTAAGTGAGCCCCCTGTATCCATTGATATAATATTGGGAGTGGGGGCACACATATTCTTAGAAGATCTAAGTGTATAAATGTTCTGTGACATATTTTGTGCCTCACTTTTGAAATATAATTACTTGTTAGCTACATTTTTTACTGATATCCAGAAGAATAATGTATGTGTCCTGGCATTACTGGGTGTATGCACACAGATAAAAATCACTGGTACTTTTTACACACACATGTACACACAAATAAACACACACAAATAAACACACAAGCCGTAGCAATACTAGTTTTGTACCAATGGTACTGGCACACCGGATCAGTGACTACTACTTAGCAGTTAACAAACAGTAGCAGGTGCAAGTCACTTTTAGTTACCTCAATAAGGAATAATGCAAACCTGTCACTGTTGCTGATTTCACAGACCTTCCCTGATTTTGCTCATAATTTTGCTCTGTCCATAAAAAGTTTGATTTGCTTGTGAATCATTCAGGACTACAGACAGCCAATTAATCCAGATATCTGAGTTTTATACTTGTTGAGCAAAAAATGCATATTGATGCAAAATGTGTTATTCTATTAACTTTTTAATTGAATTAGAGTAATATTTAAAACATGTTCCTGATTTGGTGTGGGTGGCAACGGTGGTACAGCAGTTAGCATTGCCACCTCACAGCAAGAGGTTCTCCGGTTCGATCCTCAGCTGGGGTGCCTTCTGTGCGGAGTCTGCATTTCCTCCCTGTGGTCACATGGGTTTCCTCCGGGTGCTCCGGTTTCCTCCCACATCCCAAAGACATGCTGTAGGTTGATTGGACACTCTAAATTGGCCCTAGGTGTGAGTGCATGCATGTGTGTGCCTTCTGTGGAAGGTTGGACGCTGGGCTGGCAACTCAACACCATAAAACTCCACTGCTAATCATGAGCGGACAGGTGTTCCACTGTGGCGACCCCTAACCGGGAAAAGCCGAAAGAAGAAGAAGATTCTGGTATTATTGGTATTACGCTGAACTCTTCAGCAAAAAAGGTGGGAGTTATAGTATCTGCTTTTCTGCCAGTGTTTATAAAACTCACTGTACGAGAAAACCATCACTGAAGATCAGAAGCATCAGCTGTTCTTAAACTCCAAAGTATGCAATGAGATCAGTTACTCTGGGCTGATGAACTCGCTAGCGCTTACCTTGCCTATGTTCATTACCAGCTTTATTCTAAGAGTCATGTCACAGCCCTGTTCAGGTTAAACAGCCTAATCAGGAAATTAATACATTATTTCCTCCTCTTTTTCCCAATGAGCCACAGCATTTGTGGGGACCCCCCACACAGTCAAGGATGATGGGGGGGCCCTTGCAGCCATGGGTATTGCAGGTACCTAAAGTTAGATATGCTGTTAGTTTTAGTGGAGAGAATGTCCATCCACAGGGTTTAACTAAGCCAGGGGGACTGTGTCAGTGGTAAAATATTTAATGGAATTGTGAAAGTTGTTGCTTGATAAAACACTGTTACTATAACCAGCGATATATTTGAATTTTAAAGGCAAAGGGTTATTACCAACCTGGTTTATTAAATATGCAAGATTCCTGTACTAGCTTTTGTTGTTTTGACAGACATGTTACAAAATATCAAAATAAGATAACTTGCAGTTGTTGTGGGCCCCCAGCGACTGCAGGGTTCACTGCTGCCTAAAGTGGGCTATACATAAGTTTCATATATTTATCTATATCAGTTTCTTTCCATTAATGTGTCCTACATTTATACTCTTCTATCAATTTAATTTTCAGATAAAGCCATCATTCAGCTGATCATATATTTGAGATGATCCTACCATACTCTAAACATAGAGGGTTTAAAGTCATATTTATAAAACAAATTTTGCCTTAATTTGAACAGTCCAACACAAGAGCACATAACTTACTAACATCTAAACTGATTAACAAAAATGTATAGTCAGAAAAAGAACTAGAAAATAATTGACCTGGTCCTTCAAAAAATAACTACCAAAAAAAATACAATCAATCCTAGCAGAAAATAACCCCCTACTACAGGTGGGTGCAGTCAGTACTCTGGAACATAATTCAATTTAAATAACATATCTTTGCATAATCTCAGATCTATTTCTTTTATCCAGCTATATTCCTGTTTTTTTTTTGGTTTCCTCCTCACCTCCCCAAGTAACAAAATGTTTATATGTAAGTAAATTTTCATTTTTCTCATTATTCTTTTCTAGCAGCTAGAGTTGTGTGTGTGTGTGTGTGTGTGTGTGTGTGTGTGTGTGTGTGTGTGTGTGTGTGTGTGTGTGTGTGTGTGTGTGTGTGTATATATATATATGTGTGTGTGTGTGTGTGTGTGTGTGTGTGTGTGTGTGTGTGTATATATATATGTGTGTGTGTGTGTGTGTGTGTGTGTGTGTGTGTGTGTGTGTGTGTGTGTGTGTGTGTGTGTGTGTGTGTGTGTGTGTGTGTGTGTGTGTGTGTGTGTGTGTGTGTGTGTGTGTGTGTGTGTGTGTGTGTGTGTGTGTGTGTGTGTGTGTGTGTGTGTGTGTGTGTGTGTGTGTGTGTGTGTGTGTGTGTGTGTCTGTGTGCATATATATATATATATATATATATATATATATATATATGTATGGGGTTCCTATCACTTCATTGAAAGTTAATTCCACGAACGCCTATTCATTGAACCCTAATAGTTGAACACCCTTTCATAGGACATTTACATCATCAAAACTTCTTCCTAGGGAAGGGAGTTAGTTGGCTGTCATTACAAATTTGCCCTTTTTCCCAATGTAGTGCAATCTCGGAGTTGGTATATATAATTGGGGGGGGGTGAGGGGTACAGCTCCACACATCTGGAGGTGTGAGGAATGAAGACCCCCACCTTGGTGAGTTTAAAATAATGTGTTGTTTGTTACGATTGCTCAGGTGACCAAGTAGTTTCAGTCCTTAGGAAAAAGTTTTGATGATGTAAATGTTTGATGAAAGAGTGTTCGACGATTAGGGTTTGATGAATAAGCATTCACGGAATGAAGCTTTCATTTAAGTTATATATACCCATACATATGTATGGTCTGCATAGGACATTTTACTTACATCCTGTATTCTTTTAGTGAGGGACCTTTGTGGACATTCCAGTTGTTGGATGTGCCTGGTTAGGTACATATCAATGGGGGCAGTGTACTCAATGATAGGTCTAATGAATGCCAAATATAGTGGAACAACAACTGTCTTGGACTTAGATGGCATACCTTTGTTTATAAGTCATGCAATACAGAATAATTTCCTCATTACTGTAGACACTCTAAGGGGTGTGTTGCCAATATGATAGTTACCAGGGATGGATAACTTCCCAAAAGGATAGAATTATGCATTTCTTGGCATTCAGTTTTAGTCCATGGCTCTTAACACCAGTTGTTTGTCTGTGTCAACCCCTCCTGGAGAACATCTGTGTCAGTATGGGATTTAATGACAAATCCTAATTTGCAATCATCTGCAAATTTAGTCAGCCAGAGACCACTGGCATTGGTCTGAACTTCTGAGAAGTAAATGCCAAAAAGGAGTGGTCCAAGGACTAATCCCTGAGGGACTCCACTTGTAACTGGCCTCTTTGTAGAGGTGGAGTCCCCAATTCTAACTTCCTGGATCCTGTCTGTGAGCCAGTTGGCTATCCACCAGGTGACATACAAATTTGTACCTAACCCTCTTGAGTTTTTCAACCCTGCCCATGTGGGGTATTGTGTCAAATGCCTTGGTCAAGTCAAGGTAAGCAGTGTGAACAATTTTGTCCACATCCATTGCTTTGGTTACGTTTTGAAAGGAGTCTACCAGGTTGAGTAGGCATGATCTGCCCTTGATAAAACCAAACTGGTTCAGGCATGTACTATTTTAATGTTATGGTACAAAATAAAAGAAACACCTTTGAGTATGTGTGTGATCCAAAAGAGCAAGACCCTTTGCCCCTAAAAAGCATGCAGACAACATCTTGAAATAAACAAATGTAGCAATGCAATTGTTTTACACTTTTTATATTCCCCATTGTTGTGCCGTTACACTTCTTATATTCCCCATTGTTGTGCAGTTACACTTTTTATATTCCCCATTGTTGTGCAGTTACACTTTTTATAGCCCCCATTGTTGTGCAGTTACACTTTTTATAGCCCCCATTGTTGTGCAGTTACACTTTTTATATTCCCCATTGTTGTGCAGTTACACTTTTTATATTTCCCATTGTTGTGCACTTACACTTTTTATATTCCCCATTGCTGTGCAGTTATACTTTTTATATTCCCCATTGTTGTGCAGTTGTCTTCCTCTCTTTAAACTTGTTTTTCCTTTTAGGGATTCCACTATTTGTCAATACCACCTCCACAGTATAGCCAGCTTCTCTTTCCTGTTGATCTGTTTCTATTGATACAAACACACCTTCATTTTAACAGAGCAATCACATTCTCTGGAAGAAGCATACTGTTTAGTTTGCACAGGACAGTGCAAGATACAAACACAATTGTTAAAATCAGTGAAACTCACTCATCCTGTTTTCCAAATTCTCAGTCTCACCTTCATTTTGTTTAAAGGTTCTACAAAATAACAAAGATTTTGTAACTTACCCCAAACCTCATGATCCATTAAAAGCATATTCATTGTCCCAATTTGCATTTTCAACCTTTTATTCAAAAGGTCATATATTTCTGAAGGGGTGATAGTGCACTCTGTTTTTATCTTATTAAAATTATTAGCTGCTATCTGCATTGTTGATTCATTTTCCAAACTTAAAGCATAGTTTGTGTCTATTGAAAAATGCACACATACTCTTACTTGAAGAATTGTTACCCTAAATGAAGAAATACCTCATTCTAGAAAGTGTATCTATGAATGGGGGAATCTGCCTACTGAAATCTCATTCTGAACCATGATAAAGTAATTTTGTTGCTACATACCCGCTACTTCGTGTTCACTTCTTACTGCCTCTCATTCTGAACTGTCTTACATGACTTCTGCAAAGGAGTGAGTCTTCCTGCTCCTGCCAGATGTCACTTTCTTTTTGATGGAGTACTCAAACTTCAGCTGAAGCAATTTATTACAATTTAGACAAAGGAAATTAGCTACTTAATTGGAAAGTTACATCTAGATTAGATGTGAATTATTTTCCTTTCACCAAATTCACATATATTTTTTCCTGAATGATTTTGGACCATAGAGAAACACCTCCATCTTTGTTCATCTAAAGATGACTTTTACTTCTAGCTTAATCCACCTGTAACCAGTTCTGTTACTACTAAATCCACTCTCCCAGTACTACCATCACACACTCAGAATGGTATCCTAGTAACAGAGAAGAGGGGAATTTCTCAGGTACAGTGGCTAAATTTCCTCTAGTCAACATAAATGCCATTGCAGTTCTCCTCTGTAAAGAGATTACTTGCTTAGTGGGAGGAAACAGATGAACAAAAGGTAAATAAATAAAATACATAAATAAATTTAATGAGGAATACTTGCTCCTGCAAAAAAGGAATATTTTCAGCTGGTTCCAAAATATAGAAGCTCAACCTTGACCGCACAGCAGGTAGCTGTGGCATAATTAGGGTTCCTAACTACACATCAGATCAACCAGGTTTTATTATAATGCTGGTTTCCCCATTGCAGTTGAAGGTGTTGATAGAGTGTTGCTGCAAGATCTACACCTGGGGAAGGCCTGAGATATGACTACCATGAGCCTGTCAAGGACTGCAGGCACTCTGCCTGGGGACCTTTGTATGTGGAAGCACACACTTGTGAATGCTCAAAACAGCTGCTATTGTACCATGCTTTCTAACTAACAAGGGAAGCCTTGGGAGCATTTAAAAATCTCTTAACCCTCATTGGATGATGGACATCATTCCCCTCTATCACCTCCCTAAGATGGGGGCCTAATGTATGAAAAGTCATGGATACAAGTAGTCCAATATCAACTGGGGCCAAAAAAAAGGAAAAATGCATCTAGATACTGTACACATACTTCAATGTTCCAGTTAGATAAACATTTCAGAACCACCCCATTTTTCACATTTCAGACCTATACTGTGGAATATTAATTTATTAATCCAAGCAGTACTTCATTAATCCAGTTACATCACAGCAGCTTTACAGCATATATGTCACTGTAATACTGCTAGGAAAAAAAACAATATGATACAAATGTGTTTGCCAAGATATTGGTCAGAGGAACTATAGTTCTCCATTTACTTGAATAAAATTTGGGCCTTCAATTTTAAAGTGCATTTTCTGTCTTTGTCTTCCTCAAGACCACATAATGGCAACTGAAACTTTTCTACAATAAAACTGCTTTTTGCCTCCCTTATAGTAACTAACCTATAAAAGTGAAATCTGCACAAACTAGCAATATAGTATAACAAAATAGCTACAGCTATCACCAGCCAACCACACAAAACCCATCACAGTTCAGTCCTAAAGAAACTCTGATGACTTATACCCCTTAATGCTTTTGACTATGCACATCTGAAGTGTACCCAAAACATTATTTGTTAAGCTAAACTATGCTGGTCTTTAAGCTTCATTGTCATTAAATGCATTCTCAAAAGACTGATTAGATCTCTGGAAAAAAACTCCTAATCCTTTCAGAATAGTCCAGTAATCATCTTTCATTAAAAAAGAAAATAAATGAAAATAACTCCAAAACACATCAAAACAAATCAAATTTAGTACAAATCAAATTTAGTACTGTGACTATCCCAAGGGTTGCTTTTTCCCTATACTCTATCTCTCTAACTTTTTTGTAGACATGAGAACAATGAATTCCTAACTTTTGATCGAATCATGTTACTTCAGTTTAATGTTAATTGTACATTGAGCATTGACAAGTCACATTAGCAACATTCTAAAATAAAAAAAGGGAATACATTGAAAAAATCTTAGGTAAATAAGATAGATTTATATGTCATGATGTGAGGTATTGCCATCTGTGCCAGGGAAAGTAGGGCAGTGCATGTGTAACATATGCCAGCATACTTGCTGGAGTTTTGTAAATAATTTTGTGTCATTTGACTATCACACTGACTTGTACAGATGCTTAAAAATGAATCAACAGTGTTATTATAACTAATTGTTTATGTTTAAACAAAGAATTCTGGAAGGGAAGAGTAGAGGGATTTGAAATTGTTCTGTAATTTTCAAATACTGCAACAGATCCTAGCAAAGCTCTGAATGTGTATTGTACCAGAGTCAGGTGATCAAATGTGATGTAATTCAATAACCAGCACTGAGAAGATGGAATTCACACAGCAGCTTGTTTTGTTTTCTTTGGAGCCTGATTTAAAAATCAATGACAGTTATCACAGTCACTTAGTTGAGTTAGTTGAGTTCATTTCAGTTAGTTGGAAGCTCATCACCTTTCCTTGTGGAAGCTAGCATTTCAGCAAACTATCTTGCCTTGTTGTATTAATTAAGTTAGCTAGGGAACAGTTATTCTTTAGACAGTCACAAAATACAGTGAGATTAGTTTAGTAGTGTTTTCTGCATCTGTTTGAATCTGACCAACTGTGTTATTTTTATTTTTCCTGTGAATGAAACTCTGATGTTTATTGTACTTTGATATTTTAGGATTCTCATGTTTTCTATTTTATTATTTATTATTAAATATTTTATATCTTTCATTATGGTCTTTTAGAGAATACTTTTACTATCTTAAGAGTATGTATGTATGTATGTGTCTTTTGGCTTATCCCGGTTAGGGGTCGCTACAGCGGAACTCCGGTCCGCTAATGTTTGGTAGTGGAGTTTTATGTGCTGAGTTACCAGCCTGACGCACAACCTTCAATGAAGGCACACCCATTCACGCATGCCTCCACACAGAAGACGCTCTAGCTGAGAATTGAATGGGACAACGTCTTGCTGTGAGGTGACAACGCTACCGCAGCACCTATCTTGAAAGTACTTGTGCTTATTTTAGTGATGCCTTGGCCATTCCAAAAAGCCTGGGTGCTTTGGTTGCACTCTACCATTTATATTAGTATTTATTTTACACAGTATAATTGGATACCCTGTTAAGAACCTGAAAGTGGTTGACTGGTGACACCAAGGTTACCTTATAGTCTGGGCAGAAGAAGTACAGCTAGTAAGTCTGTATCAGTCTTTCCCAGGAGGGTGTATGCATGTGTGTGCATGTGTGTGTGTGTGTGTGTGTGTGTGTGTGTGTGTGTGTGTGTGTGTGTGTGTGTGTGCGCGTGTGTGCTCATGTGTGTGTCTTTGTGTGTGTGTGTGTGTGTGTGTGTGTGTGTGTGTGTGTGTGTGTGTGTGTGTGTGTGTGCATGTGTGTATGTGCATGTGTGTGCACTAAAATCAAATACCCAGGTGTGGGTGTGTCAGCTATATGGAACTGGGACACAGTGCTCCAAATGAGTGTTGTTGGGATCTGGAGAAACAGAGTCCAGTTCCAGTAGAGCATGTTCCTGTGTGCTCTTGGGGAAAATTGTGTTTGATGCAGAGAGCTGCATTTGAAAATACTGTGTAAATCCTTTTCTGCTTTTAGTGACAGCCTCTCACCAGTATCGGTGGTATGGATTGAGACTCGATTACTGGCCTGGGGTAAATAGAGTCTGTCACACTATATAGTCATTTACCATAAATAAAACAAACACCTTCTGTTTACTATAATTAAAACACAAGCACTGTCTCACCTTGAAATTGTAAAATGTGAAGTATGAAGTCTCACAAAGTCCCATAAAGTCCATTAAATACAGAAAATAAATAAATTAAAAAAATAAAAAATAAATAATTAAATGGTGATCCTTTAATCAAAGGGGACCACATATACAATATTATTTAAAATTTTAACCTGCAGAGAGGTTTGATCCAACAATAGTGCCTTTTATAGCAGCAATATGTACCACTACAATATCAAACAGATGCAAAGTTTAGCCTTTAACAAAGTTATTCAGAATTAGAGCTGCACACACTAAACAAAGCAGTCTTCTTTACTTAAGTTTCTATTTCGGTTTCCCATTTTCATGATTTGTAGAGGGTCACTGATGTGACATTTCAATGCTCTCTTGTAAGATTAACTTTAGATTGAACTAACATACTTCGATCAAAAATTAGGAAGCTGAGAACAGCTTTATGGACTACGCACATCACATGTCTGAAACTGTTCAGTCCTGTCCTAAATTCATGCAGAAAGTAGCTTAATGTAATTTTGTCATCACTTTATAAAAGTGTATATTTTTAATTACTGTACAATCTCCTGTTGCTTTCTTTTTGTTTTCTGCAGTTTTTTGGAACTTTTCTCCCAGATCTTTGCTGATAAGGGGCATTTTTGATCTAATGGATCATCCTGGTTAACAAATATAAATACATAAAGAAATAAACATCAGTAAAAGTTTGAATCACTCAGGTCTTAAGCCTTTTGACTGGGTAAAATAATTTTGCATCACTCAAGAATCTTTTAATAATTCTTTTTAGTTAAAATTTCTTCTGTAATGCATAATTTAAAAAGAAAATAAAATAATGATACCAACCCTGATTAAGTTATAAACTGAAAGCATAATCTGTAAATATCATAACATGCAACTACGTCACCAAGCTCTATATCCAATCTGACGTCGCTTGCTTTTAATTGTGTCTGTCCATGAGAATTGTGAGTCCCTACTAGGGAACACTATTAAACCATTGTACATAATCACTTTGTTTTATATTTTCTAATGTTATCTAACTTCTTGTGTAATCTACGTAAGTTTGTCTATTTGGAGCTTTTCTCCCCGGGCCTCCGCTGAAAATGTACATATATCCAGTCAGACTATCCCGGTAAACAAATGTAAAATAAAATAAATAAAATAGGTGTGCTTTACTCTGTTGCTGTAATGAATGAGAACAAACATAATAAATACTTAAATCTACAGATGATTTGCCCTATTTATGTCAAATAATGTTTGAAATGTTAAGCTTTGTAACTATTACAGACAGGACATTTGGATTCACGTAAGCTTTGATTACTTTTCTCCAGACTGCACAATAAAGTTAATTCCTTGGATGCAATAGAATTCCCATCAGAAGAGTAATAAATACATTTTTGCTTGTCAGTATCAAATCATTCATATGCAATCACTTGTGAACATCTTAATGCTGAAGTGGTGATGGAAATGATCTGATTAACAGTCCTTGATCAATGTGATATGATTCAGATTACAGTGTGTGTGTGTGTGTGTGTGTGTGTGTGTGTGTGTGTGTGTGTGTGTGTGTGTGTGTGTGTGTGTGCGCGTGTGTGTATCATTTAGTCATGGTATTTGATTAATGTTATCAACATCCAAATTTGTCAAAAGTTGTCACAGCAAAGAGGATAGCTCTTTGACTCCCATGTGTAGCAACTCTGGTATTGATTAAGAGAGTACAAGGGAGTCAGGTGAACAACCTACTGTGTGTAGCCTATGGTTGTCTTTGCCCTCATAAAAATGTATTTTTTTAATTAAGTGACTCCTGATTCAAACATTTAGTTTCAGCTAGAATGGGAGTCATTCACTTGGATTTTATAAAATTGCCCAGTAGCCAGATTACAGAAATAGTGTCCTTAAAAACTCTTATCAAAATCCCAAATAAAATAATTGTCCTTTGTAACCAACCTGTCACTAGCTAGAATTTCCAAATCATACCATTGATACACTAGATAATTTATATGAATGTGCTAACCTACTGAAAAATGTAGAAATCTAGTTTTAAGCCACTTTTTCAATAAACAATGCAAACATTAAGTGCCAAAGTTACTCAAAAAGTTGAACTGATCATCCCTCAGGTAAGAGCAGGTATGGAAAAACACATCTTATTGTCCCAGTTATTAATATGGCCTTCATATTGCCATCCTTAATTGTCCTACTAAAATAACAAATCAGAATTGTAGATATAGCACTATGTCAGCTTTTTATAACCTCTAGTGTATATTTAAAATTGCATGCTTCTACTTCTGTGATGATGGGCCCCGGTTTTATTTGATCAATAAAGAAAAATGTCCAATCTTCCCATATTGCTATATGAAAGCAGGATTTAGAGTTAAACAGTGTGGGCCAAGTATTTGGCCATAAGGGACCCTGTACAAATTGAATCATAGCACAAACTCTATTCCTGAATTATCTTTATCTGCTTCAAAGCTGTTAGCTATTGTCTGATTTGTCTTACTATGTACATCATCGCACTGACTCAGAAAACATTGAATAGTAACTTCATGTGGAACACCATTAAACACTTTGAAAAATCTAGATATGCTACAGTGACACTAAGATCCTCTTCTAAAGCAGTATTGGCAGATTAATAAGAATTAGTCAGGGAAGTAAGTGTGGACATCTCCTTTATGAATCTATGGACATCCATTTCTGGGCCAAATGCTTTCTCTCCTTACTATAATGATGTCAAGCATTTTTCAAAACATTCCCAAAACTGAAATAAGGCTTATAATACAACTTAGTACTATATCTGACAGTCTTCCATTATGACTGGTGACTGAATTGGCTATTTCCCAAGACAATGGATCTTCCAACACAAAAGAATTAAGATAGTAAGTAGGTCAACTAGAAAATCTGTAATAGTACAAGTAAATATATTTTTAAAAATGATCAGTGCCCATACTGAATGTGTTTTTAACTTTTAAAAGTGCCCTAATGACTCAGTGAGCACTTATTTTAGTTAACATCAAATGCCCCATCCAATGGGACAGCTTGCAACAAGTACACAGAAATGCATGTAAGTGTTGCAGATATTAGCTTAGGTTTGCTGACTATAAAATTTCATGAGAGTAAAGGCCCAACTTTAAGATGACTGTGATTCTGATAGGTAACATATTTTATAATTATTTGAATTATATAAAGTAAGGGGGGTGTGGGGGGGGGTGAAGCCCCCCACATAAATTGGTTATATGTTGTCTTCTGGAAGAATTTTTTCATTGCACTTGTAAGTATCCATCTACATGCTTTAAAATATTTACAATATGTGGGGGGCTATGTCCCCAGCCCCCCTTACTTTATATACTAACTCCAGGATTGCACAAGAGTAGGGAAAAGGCCATATATACCTTTCAACAAAATGAGTTTCAGTGAAATGGGTTTTCAGTGAAGTGAGCTTTCAGTGAAGTGAGCTTTCAGTGAATATGTGTCAATGAATTAAGCTTCAATGAAGTGAGTTTTCAATTAAATGATATAGACCCCCCCCCTCATCATATCATGGCTAGCTACAGGTCACCATCTATTCCACTAGAGGTGTTCACTACCCAAGACCTATTCATGGGTGATTTTAACTACCCCTCTATAGACTGGGAAACTTACACAGCCTCAGACTCCGAGATTTAGTGACAAAGAGAAAGGGAATGTGGGAAAACACCTAAAGCAGATACAGTTTGAAATATTGACACGTTACACATAACACTGATTAAGAGAATTTGATTTATCAAGCATTTTCTGCAGTTTCTGCTGTTATAATTCATAATGTCATTGCTCTGAAATTACTCATGTTATATGAGATCTAAAGACATTTATGCCATATATGGTAACAGCACAGATCAGGGGTTGTCCCCCCTGCACCCTCCATGTGAGGGCAAGTCTCCCACTCCCCCTGAACTTATACTTATGCCAGCTTCACAGCCACAAAATCATGGGAAAATTAAATTTTGAAACAATATATTATGATTTTGAGCAATCGTTATTTTTTTTTCACTCTGGCAGTTGGCACAGAGGGTTAAGGATGTGAGTTATAGTTCCTGTGGTATAGGGTTTGTGTCCCTCAGCCCTCATCTGACTACTGTGTGATCAGGATCACATCACTTAACCAGACATTGTGCCTTAGTGGCTCATGAAAAGGGACTTTGTGTACAGTGGGCCTAACTGGTTAAGAAATGAACGTTTGTTTATTTTATTTAACAAAAATGAATAAGTGATCTCAGAGGGATCATACTTTATGGGACAGCCTTTTCTGAAGAAAAATATGAGTTAACTTCAAGGTTATCATCCTTTGCTGACTATAATTCATAGGTTCATAGGTTCATAGGTTAGTACTAGGCTATCGACCCTAGGGACTATACAAGCCTAGCCATAACAATTCCCTGGATATTTCTCCCCACAATATTTACTTCCCTGGACCCCTGTCTAGCAGGGTGACTGATGTGATCCCCGGGGTGAATTTCCTATCTCCTATCCAATTGTCAAGGTTTCTTTTGAAGAGGGCCAAGCAGGTGCTCTGCTTGACATGTATGGGCAGTCTATTCCAGAGTATGGGGAGTCTCTGGGTCGAGAACCTATCCCTCCAGCATGTTTTGTTCATTGTGATGGCAAGGTTTAGATCCCTGGAGCATGTGACTCTGAGGGATTGGGATTTCTTTAAGTGGAGCATGTCCAACAGGTCAGGGTTTGACATGGCCCTGTATGTTAAGCAGAGATTGCCTCTGAATAGATGATATTCCACAGAGTATAGCTGGAGTTTTTTTAGATGGTCAGTATAGGGCATCTGCTTTAGGCTTTAATTTAATTCTTAAATTTCTGTCAGGGAATCATAGAACAAAAATCAAAAGAAAAATTCGGGACATGCTTCAAACTCAGGACCTCTTGCATAGTGTTTGCCACTAAGCAACAGACTAAACATATCTTTTGTTTAATTTAATCTAATAGTGTTCATATTTCATTTTCTGTAGTATGAATTAAAACACAATTGGCTTAACAGCAACAAAACAAAATCCAAAGCATTATGCACGCCAAAAATACAGACTCAACTGAAGGAAACGTACTTCCTCAAACGAATGTGACTCCACAATCCTTTATTATACAACAGATTTAGCGCTTTCATCCACTGATATACATGGACTTCATCAGAATAACTACAGTCATTTACTCATCCCTTATATAAACCAATTTGGCGCCAAAATTCTACTTTAAAATTACTTTGGTGTTAAAGAAATATACACCAACAAATTAAAAGCTAAAATATAACATTTACACATTCATAAAACAACATTCACATACACATAAAATATATATAATGTCTGTATCAAAGACATAATAAATAAAAAAAAATGTATTTTATTTTATTACATTTGATCGGATTTGCAAAATAGGTTTAATGGTTATGTAGTCATCGAGACCAGGTAGATTTAAAGCATCAGTAAGTAATTGCCATTTGGTCTCCTTATACCATAATAATGTCTTAAAATTACCTACTCTTGCACCCGATTTAATCTGCTTGAGAATGGCAAATTTAAATGTATGATCATCCCCTTTTACCTCAATATGCCTAAACAATGCATTTGTCTTATCTTTCTTAGTGATGTTGTATAAATGATCATAAATCCTGTTCCTCAGGCATCTCTCCATTTTCCCAGTGTAATAACATGGGCAGACCATACATTTAGCCATATAAACAACACATTTGGAGTTGCAGTTCCCATTTGCAAAAGTGACCCTGGTGTTAATATTTTCTAACACTGACCCTTCATCCTCTAAAATAGCAGGACATTGTCTGCAACTCCCACACTTCCTAGTGTGTCTGTTGTTGTGTTTAATAACAGCCCTATTGTGTTCCAATGCCCTCTTTCTGTACCTTTGAAGAAGTGGGAATTTAACAATGATGTTCTGCTGCACACTAATGACTGATTAGCATAGTTTAGAGCATTTTGAGTAAACAGATGATGCAGGCAAGTGGTCAGTCCAGCCAGGGCATGAACAGAGGAAATATGTGAATTTAAAACAAACTTTTGTAAATGAATACACATTGATTATAAATTAGTTTGAAGATTACGTGTATCAAATATAGTCAGATTTGTTCAGGTTTTGCCATATGTGTCTCTGAATAACTAAGGGCTATTTGCTGCAGCACCTCCAGTGACCCATTAAGTAAATTGTGTTAAAGTTAATATAAATGGCTGTATATTTATTTTTTTTATTTGTCTTTTTTGACCAGGTTAGCCACACTAGGCTAATTGCCTCTTGTTCAGTGAAGACTATGCCCATTTTATATTTATTTTATTTTTATTTTGCAGTTAATTATTCCCCACTCCTTGGGTTCACTTGTCAGGATCTGTGACCAATAAATTCAGATACTTTGTATGTCCAATTTCTTCAATCCATCCAGGGCTATCATAAATTTGAATAACTATTGATGCATACCTCATAACTTCTTTGCTCAAAAATTCTGGACAAGGCCAAAAATAAAGTGGGGAATACAGTTCCAAAAGTAGGAACAATTTTTAAATATTATATCAATTCACTAACAAACTGAACAGAGCAAGAAGGTTTGCATCAACCTTAATTTTCGGAACGATATGAAGTATGAAACTTTAAAGTCTGACATCGATTGTCATCCTGAGTACATTACCAGAAAATTAAAAAAATTACAAGAGAGAGGGTAAAAAAATGAGGAAAAATTAGGGATCTTCAGCAAGATTAAGGACAATTGAGAGGTATGTCAGGAAGTGTCCATTTTCTGATTGGATCTCACATCTCCATATCCTTGTCATCATGTTTTTGATCTCTCATGGCCAGAGTTAGGAGTGGCTATCACCAGTCATCTGAATGGTAAATATTGACTTAATTCTCTGAAGTACTGAGTTATGTGTTGATGCATACAGCTGTGCAATGGAGCATTGCTGCAGGAGGGAGCAGCCTACCTGTCTGATAAAAAAGATACCTCCAAATGTCTGTCTGCAGTCTATATTTGGTGGAGCTGCCATTTTACAATATTCACAAATACAGGCACCTGACAGAGAGACTTAATTGCAATTGTTCTGCAGAGTTCCATGTAGTTTACTGATTATTCTTTGATTATATGTTCAATGTCTAGATTTAGGCACTTAAGTACTAAATTAAATAACAAGACATACATTCCATACATAGCATATTATTTAAAATTTTTCACAGTGTTATTTGTACAGCTCCATTTTTCTTGAAAGAAGCTGGTGTTCCTGTCATGTGACTTCTATAAAATTAATAAAAGTGATTATATTATTAAATGTATTGTTCATTCTTCTGTTTATTGTATTCATGCTAGCTGCATATTAATAAGTGTCTCTAGAGCCCAATGCCTGCATTACTGTACATGAATGGAGAAGGAATTCCTTCCCACTATGGCACTGCAGATGGTCCAAAGAACTCTGGGACCATGGTGACTGCCAGCTCAGCTCACTGGTTCAGTGAAATGAGCAAGACTGCAATGCTGGCTTTCAAGGTTTTTGTACACAACATGCAGAGAAGTTGCAGGTAGTCGGAAACAGGATATGTTTCTCCTGAGAAGGGGAATGTTGGAATTGCCATCTAAGGTGGCCTAATGGTTAAGATGTTTGCCTTACAAACACAGAATGCAAGGTTTGAGTCTCACAAGGGATAATTGGCTAGGCTTAAAATGGCTCGCATGGGCAGTTAGCTTAGTACTAATCTATGAACGTATGACTATTTCATGCTAGTAATCAGGTGCTAGTTCCTTTTATCAGAAGCCATGCAGAGGAGTGGGGCATATTACTCTATGTTCACTGCATGTAAGTATTAGCATAACTTGCACTGAAAAATGTATGTTATTTCATCAGGGACAGAGCCATCCCCTCTATTGGAGAAAAAGCTACTTGAAGGCCATGATTAGTTGGAGACATATGTTAAAGGACTGAGCCTTACCACCACACAGCCAGACAGTGTTTCTTATCTCACATGATAGAGGTTTTTTTTACAAAAGGTATGAAAAGCTAGCTTTTCATGACAATGTATTTGTTTAGCTTTGTTTTATATTAGAGCAACACAGTATTTAACTGGTTGATTAGGATTGCTATCTACTCCGGATATTGATACCTTCACAAACATCAGAAAGTAGCCTTATTTGGGAAATTATTTCATGTCATAAATACAGATGGGGAAATAATACATTTAATGGTAGTTGTGTCATCTTACTTTAAATAGATGTTTTGCAAGCGAATTAACTGTTATATTTTACTCATTTCTCAGCCCTCTTAAAAAACAACAACATAATGTTTTTTTGTGTCAACAACTGTTCTTGCTTTAACCAGCACACATTAGTCTAATGTTGTTAAATGAGGCATAACAATGACTTGATGGAAAATTAAAGCTACACTTCCAAAATGCAGCTAACAAGAGAAAACTGACTGTGAATTTGTTTAAGTTTTACTTTAGTTAAGTTTGATGGCAGAGTTACTCTAAGGTTCACACATCAATCACATGAATCCTTGTAACATGACCCCCTGCATTGAATTTCACTTCTATAGCAGCACATTGTCGGGCAGGAATCACCAACTCTGAATATAAATGAGGTTGGGGAAAAACTTTTTCCACTGGAGACATGGTTACAAAGGGAACATTTTGTCAGCTTCTTTGCAATGATGTTTATATAAGTAATTTTTAAACTATAAGGAACTCAGCTACTGAAACACATGAGATCAGGTGCTGCAAAAGTTCTGTGGCATAAACTACATGGTAAATCAGTAAGACAAGAACTCTTAAGTATAAACTAAATGGTCAATGTCTTTAAAACAATGTTTACATTTTCAGAAGCATCTGAGCAGCCAATTCTTAATGTCCTTGTTGCTACAATGAAGAGAAGGTAGGGTATCTAGATCCAGACATGGTAGTTGCTGGTGACTTAAAGATAAATTTGTTGTGAAATCAGAAATGGAAGAAGAGCCTCAAGAATAACTTCTGCAGTTTTTGTTCTGTCCTCCTTTCCATTTTAAAGGCACACATTTCTTAGAAATTATTCAAATAATTTTGGTTATTGTGACTAATGATGCAGGGAGATCTCATTGGGCTGTTTCTGTAGCACACATTCTCCTGTTATAGTGATACACACTTTTTGTTTTAACTGTTATTTTTTAACTTTTGTTGAACTTCTCATTTGTATTCAACAGACATTCACCCAGAACCAACTAGAGACTGATCCATTTTCAGGTTGTACCAGTCCTTTATGTGTCCTTTTCTCTGTCCTCCTACACCTTTTGTACCACAAAGGAGCTGTCGTCATAAACTCATTCACTAGTAACACATTCGACATTACATTCACCTTGTTTCAACTGTAACACTAAAACAACCACTGCTGCAATAAACATCTGTTTGTTTATCTCCTACTACTTTTATTTTTATCACACTAATACTTGTCATCTGTTACATTCTTTAATATCCAGCTTTGGCTTTGTATCTGTATTTTTCTTCATCTCTCTCTCTCTCTCTCTCTCTAACTACTGCTTAAGAAAACGTTGCCCCATGAAAAGCAACATACATTTTTTTTAGTTTAAATCACAAAGACCTCATTAGATTATCACAAAAACTTCATTAACGTTATTTCTTCCTTTGTTTTTATTCCTGAAATATAGAAACATGTTTAGAGTTAGCCCACTGCCTATTCCTGATTTTAATTTCAGCACCTTACAAAAAGACAAAGAAATAAAATATTAGATATGCAGTATATAATTATATGGAACATTAAAAATAATAAAATAAAATTAAATTAAAGAAATACCTCTGTTCCTAACAGGATATCCTAAAAAAAAGTTAAAGAATATGAACAATTTAAGCTAAATGCATAAATAAATACACATATACGAGTGCTTACATTGTACAATACTGTTGCACTATGAAACTCAGGCACACCGATGCTGAGGAACCACAGTGCCAAACACAAATATTTGAAACACCAAAAGGTCAAAAACCTTCAACTGTATATATTTTTTTTGCACTGGGGAGCAAGCCCTCTATGCACACCCCAAACTTGTATATACCAACAAGATAACAGCTTCACTACTGCACAAGCACCAAGAATGAAATCTCCTAAACCCAATGAATTACTGCCAGTGAACACATGAAAACTGTACCTACAATGACTTCCAGTGGAAAACATTTATTGACATGTTGCACCACAGCATCTTGTGAAGTTGTGAGTGATTGCGTTGCCTGTCAGGCTATTTCAACTTGTCAACCTGTAAAGGAGCCATCTAAGACTTAAAGCTGTTAAACATGATTTATACTGTTTCTACCCAGTAACCAAGAGTAATCTAACAGATGTCTCTGCTGAGAGGGACTGATAGGAAGTGAGCACAGAGTATTAATTACTCTGGAATATAACTTCTCATTCCTACTCCAGCCCACCTTCAGCTATAGTTTTTGTCTTTGTTTCTCACTCCATTGGCAAAAGCACAAATATACAATGTAACATATAAAAAGTATTACGATTCAGCTAAATACCATTATTATGTTACTATACATATCTACAAGGTTGTTAGCAACCAGAGCAGCTATAGCTGTGTAATGGAAATATACCTTTTATATTCCTTTCAGGCCCTAGAAGTAGCAAACTAACCATGCCATGCCAGTTTGTCAAACACAACCTAAATTTTTGTGTGTAAAAACCATTTTTTTGAATCTCTTAACACACAGCATATTTTCTTTATAATACTTCTGTGCTGTGTTTGAAATTGCTTGAAATCTATACAATGCTCCATAACCGATGTTATTAAATCAGCAGATTCATATAATTTATAATGGCTACTTAACCACTAATAGAAAAAAAAAATGGTCATGTTTGGATCAAGCCGAGCAAAGCCTGTCAAGATGCAATGCCTGATGAGGCTGTTAAGTTCTGGCAATGCCAGTGCATCCAGACAATACTGGTCTCAGTGAGTGAGCTGGCTAGTCAGATTCTGGGCAAGCTAATCCCACCAGAGGCAAAATCTTGTATATTATCTGACTTATTTAATACAGTTGGTCTAAATTATAGTGATAAATTATTGGTCCTACAATTAACAGAAACAGTTTTGTTATATATTGCTAATTGGTAGAACATACATCAATTATTGCACCACATGGAGTTGCTACTGTTTATCAAAGGGTAAGCCAAGCTGATGGGTTTTAACCTTTGAGAACAAGTCAGTAATGCAACACAGAATTGATCAATAAAATGATAACTTAGCTACTTGCTCTTTGGTGCAAAGCTTCTTTGCTTTTAAAGCAACTTAATTTATGTTTGAGAGGCCAACTGGGCTGATCTGGCCCTCTGGTCAGACCTTTAGACTGGATTAATTGTACTTTTTTCTGTTGTGCATTCTGAGAATAAGCAGGAACATGATATTTCAAGGTATTATTATATACTCTCTTTAGTCTAAAGAATGCTGACACCACATTGCTGTTGATATGTTGGTTACAGTTCTTAAATATGCATTTTGATTCCAATAGCTTATATTAGTGCAAGTAGATATTCTTATTCATCTCTAGTACACTACTACTAATCTTTAATTCAATAACTAGTGTGAGTAGGTAGTTGTAATATGTAATTTTGGTCCTAACTATGCCTATTCATTTTATTGGATGTTCTTTCATTAATTATTGCAACTGTGTCATTCTATTTTTATTGAGTTTCAGTCTGTGAGTAATAAAACCGGGTTTGGGGAATGATACAGTGAGGAGAATATTTGGATGAGGACAAGACAAGACCATGGAAAGATGTCAGGTTAGCCTAGAAGGCAGAGCATTGCTAACATTTACCTCCATTATGGACATAATCGTCAGGCTGCACCTCTGGTGGCTCAGTGGTCCTGACTTTCTGATCATGCATGCAGCAAGGTGGGTCAGTTAGTGCTCCAGTGTGGAAGGCAGCCATTCATCTGTTGGTGCACCTAAGAAAACACAAGCATCCACAATAGATGCTGGCTGACAATGGAACTCTCCTCCAGCCATTGTCAGAAGAGCTCCCTATATCTAACTCTGGAGAACTGACCCTAGAGGCTACCAGTGATCACTCCAGGTTACTTTCAGCAAGTAGACAACCATCCCCATGTAGAAAGGCAGAACTAGCACAATTGAGGACTAAGCACTATAGGCAACAGCCAGCTTGTGCCAAGATGACCACTGCTGCTCTATGACCATGTGCAGAAGGAGTGAGTGCATGGCTACCAAATTCACCATTCATGGCTTTACCCCATATTATAGTGTTGTTGTCAGCTATCACTGTGTTCTCCCAACCACCTATATTAATGATGCTGACTGGGCTTTGTCCATTCCTGACATGCATGAATGTTGTTATACCTGATGTACAACACAGCCAGCTCATGCCCTACCTTGCATAATCTGGAAATTGTAATACAGATATCACTTTGCTTTGTGCTATCTCTGCTCGCCTTCCCCTCACATGTTACTGCTGCTGTCCCTTCACCCCTGGACTCTACATTTTGATCTTCTATTGCTAATCCAAATGCTATCGTGAAACCTACTTGGATAATTCTCTGCTGTATTAGCTGTTTTTGCATTACCATATTATACAGTCTGAATCACACCATGAGAATTTTGCTGTAGTGCTGGGCACATATTGCAGTGCACCTCCTAATGTGCAAAGGCAGTGAAAAGATCTCTTTGCATGTCTACCTGCATTGTCCTTGATGTTATGACTTTCTGCATGGGCTGAGAACCCTTTCTATTAATGTATCTTAGTGCCTGTGTGCCAACTAGGGCCTTGGTGGCAATGTGTGTGCAATCTCCATCTTTCAGAATCTCAGTAAAAATGGTCTATGCTGTAAAGCACCACATAGTAATGCTTCTCTCCTCTGCAGTCCTTGAGAACCAGATGTGCTCCTACATGTGCGACATGCAAAGCTGGTGCATGCAATATGCTTAAATTATCCCATGTAGGTTGCTGGAAGGTCTCTTAGCTAAGATGTTAAATGCAACACACACCTTTGTGTCTTCTTGGACAGGCAATATACTCTTCCTCACTTGATTCCACTTGTGTCATGATACAGTTTGGCAAGGTCTTGTATGGGCATCTTGTCCAAACAGTTTTGGTCAACTCTCAGTTAGTCCATGAGATGATGCTATATATAAGGCACAGATTTTGCTATCTGTGATGACTCTGATAGTTGCCCAAAACATGCAATATTATAGTCAATGGCTCTTATAGCAGCCATTAATATACACTGTTTGGCATTAGCCAATGCTGCTCCTAGCATATGCCTAGCATACTCCAGCCACACTCCCAGCATGCTTGTAGTTCTGCAACTAAAAATCAGAATAGCTTTGCACTGTAGCACAGTGTGCCCATTTCTATATAATTCTGAACTGCTCTACCATGTTTGATGTTTTCATTTTCATATTCTGTGTGCCTCATTTTTATTTATTTAACATTTGTTAATGGGGAAAGTCCAACTTGGAATGAAGACAATTTTCAGCAGAGGCCCTGAGAAAAACACCCCAGACACATGTCTTTGTAACGTGGGAGGAAACCAGAGCACCTAGAGAAAGCCCACACAAATGCAGGGAGAACATGCAGACTCTGTACAGAGGGCACCCCAGCAGAGAATCGAACCAGATAACATCTTGCTGTAAGGCGACAATGCTACCGCTGCACCACTGCACAGTCCATTTACATGGGATTCCTCATTTCTAAATTATCATGACAAACCCACCTCCATAGGTATCACAAGGGATAAGAAACTAAGAGTAATGCTACTCAATGCCAGAAGTCTAAACCTCAAGATGCATGCACTCAAAACTCTCCTTAGCATGGAGAACATCGATATCTCTGCAGTAACAGAAACCTGGTTCAAGGCTCCCGCGAGCACCCCAGCACTACCAGGTTATTCCTCATACCATGCTTTTCGGCCCCAAGAATTGGACCGAACCACAAAAGCAGGGGGAGTATCAATATTCGTCAAAGATACCCACACCTCCAGGTTGGTGGCACAGCACGAAGCATCAGAGACTATCCATGTGCAACTAATGATGGGTAAAACTGCCTTCCAGTTTATAGCCTGCTACAGACCACCCTCCCAAACCCAGGAACCCCACTCGGCCTTCCTGAGAACACTGGAAAATATGAAGGTCTCTCCAAACACCATTATATTGGGCGACTTCAACTGCCCAAGCATAGACTGGGAGCATTACTCTAGCTCCAACACCCTAGCCCAAAGGTTCCTAGAATTTATAAACTCAAATGCTATGGAACAACTTGTTACCACTCCCACAAGAGGGGAAAACATACTGGACCTGATCATCACCAACATGGGGACTCTATGCTCCAGACCAGAAGTGTATCCCTCACTGGTAAGATCAGACCATAAACTAATCTCACTGGATATTCACATCCCGACCCCACCCCCTGCCCAGAAAACCACAGTGAAAAACTTCTCTAAAGCAAATTTCACACTCCTCAGAACCAAGGTGGTATCTTTCAAAGCCCCTGGGCCTGTGGAAAATACGGCCCAGACCGCAGAATCCTTTATAAACGCATTCTATGAACACCTTCAGGAATGCATGGATCATGAAATCCCAAATAAAACCAAGACCCAATCCTCCAAAGGCAGATGTCCTGTCTGGTGGACCCCAGCCATAAACAAACTATACAATAGAAGGAGGAAGTTACTACATGATAGAGCAAAATCCCAAACAGGGAAGGCATCTCTGATCAGTATTAGCAAAAAACTACGGGCACTCATAAAATCGTCTAAGGCCAGCTTCGAGAGAAAAATTGCACAGGACACTAAGGATAATCACAAGGCTTTCTTTAGTTATTTTAGGAACCTGGGTGGGAATTCCCAGATATGCTCAAAATTAGTCCAAAATGACAAAAAATACACCGAACCCACAGACATTGCCAACATCCTAGCTGACAGGTTCAGCACAAACTCCCCCCCTACCAAAAGGGCAAATATCTATCCCAGCAGAGTGCTGCCCCCCTGACATCTCAGATGCTCAGGTAAGAGCCGCCCTCTCCAAAGCAAAAGACACAACAGTAATGGGACCAGACGGTGTCCCAGGCTGCGTCCTACATGAACTCCAAGAAGAGCTAAACCCAAACATAAAACTACTGTTCAATCTCAGCCTTACTACAGGATATGTACCCAAAGAGTGGCATACAGCAACAGTGGTCCCTCTCCACAAAGGTGGTGCCTCAATGGATCCTGGAAACTATCACCCCATAAGCCTGACTAGCTTGGTCTGCAAAGCTATGGAAAGGATCATCATGGACCTCATAAATAAAGATATTGGGGACCTACAGACACTGGATCCTACCCAGTTTGGCTTTGTTAAGGGCAGATCCTGCCTCTTAAACCTGGTCAATTTCTTTGAAACAGTCACCAAGGCCATTGACGAGGGGAAGGTGGTCCACACAGCCTACCTGGACCTTGCAAAAGCCTTCGATACAATACCCCACTCGGGCATTATAGATAAGCTCACCAGCTTAAATATAAACCCCTATGTCACTAGATGGGTTGCAAACTGGCTCAAGGACAGAACCCACATGGTTAGAATTGCTGGAGCCATGTCAGACTCCAAACCAGTTACAAGTGGCGTTCCACAAGGCTCAGTCCTGGGACCTCTCTTGTTCGGTATATATTTCTCGGAGGTACAGGCCAACATGGAAGGACTGTGGCTGACCAAGTTCACAGATGACTGCAAACTGGGCACCATAATCGACTCTCCAGCCAACACAAGCATTCTCCAAAAGGGCCTCATAGAAACAGACAACTGGTGCCAGAGCCATGGCCTCAAGCTAAACGCCAAAAAATGTATAGTCATCCCCTTTGGCAAAAACAAAGTGCGCACAAATTACCACATAGGTGGTAATCCATTAAGTACAGAAGAAGTAATTAGGGACCTGGGGACCCAAGTTGATAGCAATCTCTCATTTGACAACCACGTGGCCAAAGTGGTTAGAAAAACATTTTATATAGCCCACCTAATCATGAAGGGATTCACATCTAGATCAGGGGAGGTCATCGTGACTCTTTACTCATCCCTCATCAGGCCCATAATTGAGTACAATGCCCCTTTTGGGATGTACCTTACCAGACACCTGCAGCAACTGGAAGGACCCCAAAAGTACCTCACCAAGAGGATCAAAGGGCTCAAACAGATGCCATATGCTGCCCGGTTAAAGAAACTCCAGCTTTACGCATTGGCATACCACCTGCTCAGAGGCGATCTGTGCCTGACGTATAAAGCCATGTCCAACCCGGAATTAATGGACATGCTGCACCTCAGAAAATCCAAATCCCATCGAGCTATGCACTCGAGAGACTTGAACCTCAGCACTGAAATAAATAGGACATGCTAGAGGGACAGATTCATAACCCAGAGACTCCCTTCACTTGAATAAAATCCCAGTCCAGGTTAGGCAGAGTCCCTCATTGACTCTCTTCAAGAGGAATATTGATGAGTGGATGGGAGATCGTAGGTTTACCCCAGGTATCACTTCTGTGTCACTGTTAGACAGAGGCACAGTATACTAACCTCGAAAAAGGGCATAGCAAATTTCATTTAAAATGGGTGGCGAAAGCCAAACACACTCTGACTAGGCTTATAAATGCCCTAGGGCAGATAGCCTAGTATGAACCTATGAACCTATTTGCATGTGCTGCATCTCCTTGAGTGTCGATGCTGTTGCTGTCTCTGAATCACCCATACCTCACATGCTGCTACTACCTGCAGAAATTTGCAAGGCATCCTGCTCTAAATGTCTATGAATTTTATTTTCTGTTTCATTGTGAGCTCTTTCATAATGGTGATAAAGCCTCAACTCCAATTAAAATTTAATAACTGACATCTGTAAGATTTATATTTTGGAAATTGCTTATCATCCCTGAAAGATTATTCACAGTGAAACATACTCATTGGTAAATAAAACATTGTTTTCATTCACTGGACTTAATGTCTATTGATTTGGTTACTCACAAAATACATGACACAGGGTAGTTGCTATATCACCATATTTCTTTATATGAACTTTGTGGTCTTTATTTGTCCCCCTCAGCTTGTTTATCTATCTCTCACCACACACTGCAACAGAGTGAAACCTGTAAAATAATACTCACCTAATATCAACCCAGATGGCATCGCCACCATTAAAATGACAATTGATTTTCCACTACTCTTCTGTGTGCTTCTTGGTGTCTCAGCTTCTTTTCAATATCTGTGATTATATGTCACTTTTGCCATACACTTTGCAGACTTCCTACTATAGCACATTTGTAGACTTGAACTCTGCCAAAAATTGATAGCTATGGAACCTGTTTAGAAAGTCAGAAATAATCTAGCAAAAAGAAACATTTCTCGAGTCAAGATGGAGTTCTATACTTGTTATCTTTGCAGGAGGTTCTGCCATTTTGCAGTAATAATGTTAAATATCATTGAGAATGCCCAGTATGATTTTATCACAAATAAATTCTAGGAATTCTGAGTAAAAATGAAGGTGTGTCATATTCCACTGAAATTGCTGCATGTGATTCATATACATTGAACTCGCAAGACAGAAAAAAGGCTTTTAAAGAAAAATAGAGTGAAACCATCTACTGTTTAAGGAATACTTCACAAACAGCTCACAGTTTTTACTTTTACTAGTGAGCTACATGTAAGAAATTTTAAAGTGAATGTAAAGCCCAAGAAAAAGAACCACTTAACCTCCATCTTAAATATACGCCTTTCAAGGCAACCTCAGAAATCGTGAGCAAATGATTCAGATATGATTTTAGGAATAGGAGAATATGCGTCACTTTTACTTCATTTAAGAGGAATGAAAGCATTACCATGTGCAATTCTTTCCAGTCTGATAATAATGAACATGATTTAAAGACAGTAAAGGGGCAGTGTGGTTAGTCATCAAAAGAGAGATGTTTCCTATAAATGTTATAGACATTTTTAGACTTTTTTACTTGTTTACAATGTTCTAAAATGGTCCTACAGAGTGTGTCTGAGTTAAATAAGTGATCTTGATTTGATAACAATGGACAGAATACTGTAATGCACACTAGCTTAAATTTTAAGAATCAACAGCCTTAGAAATGAATATCTGACCTTATGAAATTGAAGGATCTGAAGCTGCAAAGCTTTATCAGAATTATTAAAGACCAAACAAGGCATGTGTAAAATGAATTTATATACTACTGAATAAGCAAATAGCATAAAAAAATGCAAATTTAAAATACCAAGTAAAGATGACAGTGGCTCAATAGTATGATCTTACGCTTGTGTGCCTACGATTCACTGCCAACCTCTGGTCTGTGTCTGCGTGATATTTGCATATGCATATTGCATTTGCCTTTATGGTTAAAAAAGGACTAGTGATCAATTTCTATTACACTGGTAGCAAATGATAAACAAATAAAAAATCTTTAATCCAGTGTGCAAACTCTGGTCTAGCATGTGCTACAGTAAATAAAGGCAGTGTTACAATTAAGGAAAATACAGAATAAAGCAGAAATCTGTACTATCTTACTAAAATGTATAATTTGTAGAAAGTTAATGCAGACAAACAACATACATAGTTTATTAGTATTAATAAGCAGAATCAGACTACAAAAGTGGGATAGTTGCTTTTTTTGAAGTTATGCCTGTTCGAGGATTTGATGCTTAGGCAGAAGTGTAAAATACAAGACAATGTAATGAACAACCAAAATGCAAGATTAAGGTGATTTGAATGAAAAGATCAAGGCTACGGTATCTAATAGAATTACCTTTACTCCAAGGTACAGTCATTTCAGATTTAGTGTATATATAAGTAGAGGGGGTGAGGACACCAATGGGGAGCAAGGGGGGCAACTCGGTCCCCACCAAAACATTTTAAAAGAGCCACAGTGAGTTTTAATTTTCAGTGTTTGAATTAGAAATTATTTTTTTGATCACCAAACGAGATGAACACTCATGTCTCACATTTCTGTTTTGGAGCTAAGTGCACTATATAAAAATGGCATGTTAAATCAAGAATTTGTAAAGACACAGAGTTAAAAGCAAATGTGAGCCCTTAAAATTTATTTTGAAGTCTGCAGTAAAAGCTAAAATGCAAGGAATTAAATTTCAACTTTCTATGTATTCTTGACAAAATATAAATTTTTCAGGACAATACAAGCTGTGTGTTTGAAATACAAATAAAGTTGTATTTTCTGATCTTTATTGTGTTTATACCTGAAATAGTATCAGTTCCAAGCATAGATAGAGTCACAGCTATAAAATTTTTCATAGGAATGGTCTGAATGCTGAAGATCTGCTGGGTGTGCTTAGTAGGTTTTAAATGCATTAGCATAGAAGGAGACTGTATTATACTATACTACACTCTACTATACTATACTGTACTATACTATACTGTGGTAAGAGTTTACTATGGTTACATGAATGTCTTTTAAATTAACTTGGGATTACTTGAAACTAATGCATCTAAACCATCAGAAGCCATATATTCAAAACACCAGGCAATCTTAACATTACCCAAACAGACATAAATTATGTTTATATGGGGAAAGCTCCATCAGATAGATAGGTAACCTGAGGTCAAACAAACTTGGAAAAGAAGCAAATGGTGAAAAACAAATAAAACTCACATTCTCCCACTTCTTTGGGTCTAGTGAACCACAAACTAAGCACAAATATGTCACACAGCCAGCTCTAATGCACAGAAATGTCAGCTACAGGACTGCAGCACTCTTCAGTGAAGCGTTTCACTGAAGTAGGAGGTGACATAGCATAGCTGGGTCTATATCAGTTCAATGAAACAGCACATCATCAAATACAACAACCTCGAACTTCTAACCACGAAATCTAAAAACATCAAAAGCTCAGAAGAGTGAATTTTTTCCCTGGGAAAAAATTCACTGTTCGGAGAAAGGCACACACAATGCACTCACACCAAAAAAACAGCAATCCACACACATACACTTAAAATCCCACATCTAACCCTACACTAAACGGTACATACACTACTATCTATCCACTATCCTTAACCCAAACCCTAACGCTAAGGTCTGTCACTATTGCACACTCACCTCAGCCACCCCCTAACCCTAACTCACATACTCCGCCCTAACCCTAAAGTCTATCACTATCGCACACTCACCTCACCGGCCCCCTAACCCTAACTCACATACCCCGCCCTAACCCTAAAGTCTATCACTATCTCACACTCACCTCACCCGCGCCCTAACCCTAACTCACATACCCCGCCCTAACCCTAACATCCACACAATCGCACACTTACCTGAACCCAATCTGTAACTTTCCACCACAGTGCTGAAAATAGTGAAGCCACAGAAACGGACAACCGAATTCTTTCCCTAGGAAAAAATTTGGTTATCTGCAGCTTCGCTATTTTCAGCGTTCGCTGTTTTCGGGTCGATATTAGACCATTCAAAGTATTAACACTTTGATGATCTAATATAGACCCGCATAGCTTACCCTTTGCTATACTGTACTATACTATACTATCTAGCCATCTATCACTCTGCCCATCTAACTAATGTTTTATGTATGCATTTATTTAAATTGTTATGTCTATTTTATGGATTAAAATTAAAAAATAATAACATAATTAAAATGACAGAGTAATATAGCACAATATGAGAAAAGAGATGATCATTAATTAATTAAAATATATTTTTAGATGTAAAACACAACAATTGAGAGAGTATGAAAAAGACCCTTCAAAAACCATGGTACCTTTTGAGACCATCTAAATAAGATCTTAGAACTGGATGGCTGAATCTAAAAAGGTAGCTGATTTTAATGAAATAGAACAAGGTAAGCAAATGAATAACTGCAAGACTTTCAAGCTGGGTACTTGTAATACCTGATCTAAGCACATAAAAGATCTTGTCAGGTAGGATGGGCTGTTTACTTATATATTTATTTACTTACTTAGTTTATCTGACATTTTTAACTTGGTATGTGAGCTGGTCCAAGGACCATTTTCAGTTATCTCCCTGGCCAGAGACAGACCAGAAAATACTACTAAACATACAGCAGAATGTAGAATTATGCACACAGAAATTTAAAATGGATTGGCCAGCAACTTAGTTTTAGATATAGCACAACAATGAATTTTCATAGTTGTCTTAATGGTTAAAGTCTTTGCCTTCTATGCACAAGGTACAAGATTCAATAATGACCTCTTGTAAATGCCTGTATAGAGTTTGCATACTCTGTGTCTCTGTGGGTTTTTTTCCCAGCTCAAACTTACCCAAGGATGGAGCTGTGGGTAGCAGCACCAACTCTAGATGGTGCCTATCAGGGGAAGAGTTTTTATTGATAAAGTGCTTTGAGTATCGACTATTGTGTGCAATATCCACTAGAGAGGATTGCATACCATCTCAGGCATTGCAGTTCAAAGATGTAATAATTGCCTCTAGGTGAATTGGACTTCTTGACTAATGCTGCCAAAAAAGGCATGGATATTTGCCTGTGGTAATAAAGGTGAGGACTTGGCCTACTCCAACCTACAGCAGAGACCACTGCTAATAGTGGGAGGGGTCTAAGTTCCCCTATTGATCAATGTGTGTACCTACCATAATGCCGAGCAGCCCTGGTTCAATAAGCATTGGGCTGGTCAGCATCCAGTTATCCAGTGCAGGTTAGTTCTTTTTAACGGATGCTGGAAGTAAAAGAAAGAACCTGCCGAAAATGAACTAAATATTGCTAATCTCAATGTAGGCTCATTGACAGGATCCAGCTTGGAACTGGATGGCATGATGAAAAGGAGGAAGCTGGGCATCCTCTGTATCCAGGAGGCAAGAAGGAAGGGCAGTGCAATAAAGTCACTTGACTTGGGATCCAGAGTATGCTTATCAGGGAAGGGATGGAGTAGAAAGAGCATGGGAATTGTAGTGATGGAGGGCTTCAGAAGACTATGAAGGATGTCATCAGAATCAGTGACAGACTCATGGCACTCAGACTACAGTCTCTATCTTACTCAACCTTACCTCACTCACTACTTACACCAAGTATTCTTCCATCCCCTGGACTACTTACCTTCAAATTAAGCACCTCTTTGATTGTTTTCCTCTCAACTTCTCTGCTTTGCTCTTCCGCTGCTTAGCTCTGGGCTCACTCTGCTCCCCACCCTACCCCCAATTCCCACCCACCCCCAGGGGTCCTACATTTATCTTCCCTCTAGACACACCTCTTACTTCATCCGCCCAATCATACTCACATCCTTACTAATTGGGTACCACCCCACACTTAGCCACACCCATTAATTTACTCTAACCAGACCAACACCTCCCTCACTAACATACCTTACAAACCATTGCCCCTACCACTCACCTTACACTCCCACAATACTTCCACCTATAACACACCAATAAACCACACTCAAAGCTACAACTATACTATCATGACTATAACTACACTCCACTCACAACTAAAATTACCTATCTGCTTCTTACTTTCATTCCTTCTAATTGCCACCTACTTCCTAACCTCCTATGAACACTCTATTTCTTTTTCTCTCTCACTTCCCTCAAAACATACCAGTACACCTACAACATCCACACCTCCTTCCTTCTTACATACCTCCTCACAATCCAATTACCTACTTGCCAAATACCACAGACTATTACACTGCAAACTACTAAAAACAAAACTAAAGAAATCACTTTACACCTTCCAAAAACATAACATTGAAAACTATCTTACCCTACTCCATCTACTACAAGATGGTGATATACACCCCAACCCAGGCCCTCAAACTACTACTATCAAAACACACACAAATCATATCAACCCCTTCTCTCCTTCTTCCACTACACCCTCTAACTTACTAACTTTGGCCCATCTCAACATACGTAGCATTTGTAACAAAATTAGCCAACTCCATGCCCTATTAGAAGTTCACAAATTTGATATACTATGCTTATCAGAAACTTGGCTAAAACCTTCAATTAAAGACATTGAAATTACCCCACCTGGATATAACATTTTCAGATTAGATCGTACCTCCAGGAAGGGAGGTGGTGTAGCTATTCTATATAAAACATACTTGAAGCTTACTCTTCTTGACCTTACCTTCACTCAAAACAATAATGCTGAAATAATCTGCTCCAAAATTCAAATTAACACTACTAAAGCTATAAATATAATCTGTGCATATCTCCCCCCTGGAAATAACATCCCTACTTTAGAGCAACTTCTTGAACAACTCTCCAATAACCTCCCTCAAGAAACACTGCTCCTTGGGGACTTTAACATTGATTGGAAATCTTGTAACAATGTTAACCCTACTTCCCATATAAACCTTTATGGTTTCAAACAACTAATTGACAGCCCCACTAGAATAAACAATAAAAGTAAAAAGGAAACCACCTTAGACTGGATTCTTACAAACTCGCCCCTACAAACCTACCAAACTGGCATCCTTCCTGATGACCTCAGCGATCACTCACTCACCTATGTCATTAGATCTAAAACTAATGTAAACTTACCTACCTCTCACAGAACACTATATTCAAAAAAACAATTTAATCCTGAACAGTTTCAAACTGAACTGTCACTATATGACTGGTCCCTCTTAAACGCCTCTCACTGAACAATGCTGTTGAACATTTCAACTCTGCATTCCTCGTAATCTTAAATCAACATGCCCCAAGTCGTACCATTAGAACAAAGACCAAAACAGCACCGTGGCTAACCTCTAATACTAAACAAAAAATTAAACTTAGAAATAAAGCTTGGAAAAATTCTCCCTTTTTAAACCACAATCACAAATTTGGAACAAAAAAAACCCCCCCCCTTTTTGTAAAAAAAACATTTGAACTTAAAACCCCAAAAAAAAAAAAAATTCCTTTTCCTCTTTACTACCCCACCCAAAATAGTTTAAACCCCACCCCGAATTTAACCAAACCCTCTTTTAAAATTTGTTTGAATGAAAAGATCAAGACTACGGTATCAAATAGAATTACCTTTACTCCAAGGTACAGTCATTTCAGATTTAGTGTATATATAAGTAGAGGGGGTGAGGACACCAATGGGGAGCAAGGGGGGCAACTCGGTCCCCACCAAAACATTTTAAAAGAGCCACAGTGAGTTTTAATTTTCAGTGTTTGAATTAGAAATTATTTTTTTGATCATCAAACGAGATGAACACTCATGTCTCACATTTCTGTTTTGGAGCTAAGTGCACTATATAAAAATGGCATGTTAAATCAAGAATTTGTAAAGACACTGAGTTAAAAGCAAATGTGAGCCCTTAAAATTTATTTTGAAGTCTGCAGTAAAAGCTAAAATGCAAGGAATTAAATTTCAACTTTCTATGTATTCTTGACAAAATATAAATTTTTCAGGACAATACAAGCTGTGTGTTTGAAATACAAATAAAGTTGTATTTTCTGATCTTTATTGTGTTTATACCTGAAATAGTATCAGTTCCAAGCATAGATAGAGTCACAGCTATAAAATTCTTCATAGGAATGGTCTGAATGCTGAAGATCTGCTGGGTGTGCTTAGTAGGTTTTAAATGCATTAGCATAGAAGGAGACTGTATTATACTATACTACACTCTACTATACTATACTGTACTATACTATACTATACTGTGGTAAGAGTTTACTATGATTACATGAATGTCTTTTAAATTAACTTGGGATTACTTGAAACTAATGCATCTAAACCATCAGAAGCCATATATTCAAAACACCAGGCAATCTTAACATTACCCAACAGACATAAATTATGTTTATATGGGGAAAGCTCCATCAGATAGATAGGTAACCTGAGGTCAAATAAACTTGGAAAAGAAGCAAATGGTGAAAAACAAATAAAACTCACATTCTCCCACTTCTTTGGGTCTAGTGAACCACAAACTAAGCACAAATATGTCACACAGCCAGCTCTAATGCACAGAAATGTCAGCTACAGGACTGCAGCACTCTTCAGTGAAGCGTTTCACTGAAGTAGGAGGTGACATAGCATAGCTGGGTCTATATCAGTTCAATGAAACAGCACATCATCAAATACAACAACCTCGAACTTCTAACCACGAAATCTAAAAACATCAAAAGCTCAGAAGAGTGAATTTTTTCCCTGGGAAAAAATTCACTGTTCGGAGAAAGGCACACACAATGCACACACACCAAAAAAACAGCAATCCACACACATACACTTAAAATCCTACATCTAACCCTACACTAAACGGTACATACACTACTATCTATCCACTATCCTTAATCCAAACCCTAACTATTGCACACTCACCTCAGCCACCCCCTAACCCTAACTCACATACTCCGCCCTAACCCTAAAGTCTATCACTATCGCACACTCACCTCACCGGCCCCCTAACCCTAACTCACATACCCCGCCCTAACCCTAAAGTCTATCACTATCTCACACTCACCTCACCCGCGCCCTAACCCTAACTCACATACCCCGCCCTAACCCTAACATCCACACAATCGCACACTTACCTGAACCCAATCTGTAACTTTCCACCACAGTGCTGAAAATAGTGAAGCCACAGAAATGGACAACCGAATTCTTTCCCTAGGAAAAAATTTGGTTATCTGCAGCTTCGCTATTTTCAGCGTTCGCTGTTTTCGGGTCGATATTAGACCATTCAAAGTATTAACACTTCGATGATCTAATATAGACCCGCATAGCTTACCCTTTACTATACTGTACTATACTATACTATCTAGCCATCTATCACTCTGCCCATCTAACTAATGTTTTATGTATGCATTTATTTAAATTGTTATGTCTATTTTATGGATTAAAATTAAAAAATAATAACATCATTAAAATGACAGAGTAATATAGCACAATATGAGAAAAGAGATGATCATTAATTAATTAAAATAGATTTTTAGATGTAAAACACAACAATTGAGAGAGTATGAAAAAGACCCTTCAAAAACCATGGTACCTTTTGAGACCATCTAAATAAGATCTTAGAACTGGATGGCTGAATCTAAAAAGGTAGCTGATTTTAATGAAATAGAACAAGGTAAGCAAATGAATAACTGCAAGACTTTCAAGCTGGGTACTTGTAATACCTGATCTAAGCACATAAAAGATCTTGTCAGGTAGGATGGGCTGTTTACTTATATATTTATTTACTTACTTAGTTTATCTGACATTTTTAACTTGGTATGTGAGCTGGTCCAAGGACCATTTTCAGTTATCTCCCTGGCCAGAGACAGACCAGAAAATACTACTAAACATACAGCAGAATGTAGAATTATGCACACAGAAATTTAAAATGGATTGGCCAGCAACTTAGTTTTAGATATAGCACAACAATGAATTTTCATAGTTGTCTTAATGGTTAAAGTCTTTGCCTTCTATGCACAAGGTACAAGATTCAATAATGACCTCTTGTAAATGCCTGTATAGAGTTTGCATACTCTGTGTCTCTGTGGGTTTTTTTCCCAGCTCAAACTTACCCAAGGATGGAGCTGTGGGTAGCAGCACTAACTCTAGATGGTGCCTATCAGGGGAAGAGTTTTTATTGATAAAGTGCTTTGAGTATCGACTATTGTGTGCAATATCCACTAGAGAGGATTGCATACCATCTCAGGCATTGCAGTTCAAAGATGTAATAATTGCCTCTAGGTGAATTGGACTCCTTGACTAATGCTGCCAAAAAAGGCATGGATATTTGCCTGTGGTAATGAAGGTGAGGACTTGGCCTACTCCAACCTACAGCAGAGACCACTGCTAATAGTGGGAGGGGTCTAAGTTCCCCTATTGATCAATGTGTGTACCTACCATAACACCGAGCAGCCCTGGTTCAATAAGCATTGGGCTGGTCAGCATCCAGTTATCCAGTGCAGGTTAGTTCTTTTTAACGGATGCTGGAAGTAAAAGAAAGCACCTGCCGAAAATGAACTAAATATTGCTAATCTCAATGTAGGCTCATTGACAGGATCCAGCTTGGAACTGGATGGCATGATGAAAAGGAGGAAGCTGGGCATCCTCTGTATCCAGGAGGCAAGAAGGAAGGGCAGTGCAATAAAGTCACTTGGCTTGGGATCCAGAGTATGCTTATCAGGGAAGGGATGGAGTAGAAAGAGCATGGGAATTGTAGTGATGGAGGGCTTCAGAAGACTATGAAGGATGTCATCAGAATCAGTGACAGACTCATGGCACTCAGACTACAGTGTAACGGCAGGGTACTATTCATAATCTCAGCCTATGCCCCACAACAGGGTTGTGAGAGCAAGAAAAAGAGTGCATTCGGGAAGTTAAGTTGGAGGACCTACTAAATTAAGCAGGAAAACATGAGCTGGTGCTTATAGCTGGAAGCCTGAATGCACATATCAGGCAGACAGGACAGCATATGAAGACTGCCGGCATTCATATGGGTAGGGCAACAGGATAAAAAAGGAGATGCCATTCTAGACTTCTGTCTGTCAAATGGCTTGATGTTGCTTAACAAATTTCAGCAAGAAAGGCACTCACAAGACCACATACAAGAATGGCCAGTATACAGCTCAGGTAGACTTCATCCTATTAAGAAAATGACATTGGGATAGAATTAGTGATTGCAAAGTCATCCCCAGTGAAAGAGTCAGCCCTTTGCATAAACCATTGGTTGCCACAGTGAGCTGCAAGCTGTAGTCAGTGAAGCCTCCAAGCTCAACAGAGAATAGGCTGAAGATCTGGAAATTGACTGGAGACAAAACACAAGAGTTCAAGGAAATACTTAGGTTTCTAGCACCTCACTAAATCAGTGGAGTTGTAGAAGAATGGAAATATGTCAAAACAACAAGTGTGAAGACTGTAGAACAGATATGCAGCCAAGCCAGGTATGGACATAAAGTACATAAGGAGAGTTGACGGTGGAATGCAGAAGTCCAGGAAGTCATTAAAAGAAAGAAGGTGTGGAGGAAAAAGTCAGCGATAGAATAGATGAACCAGGTTAAGATGTACTAATGGTTGGCTAACAAAGAGGCTAAGGGAACAGTTGCAATAGCAAAGTACAAGGCATGAGAGGCATTCTACTAGCTTGTGAATCAGTAGATTGCACAAAAAACCCTATCAAGTTACAAGGCAAAGAAAAAAAGATAAAGAGGACAGTAATCAGACACCCTTCAAAATGAATGTTGCCAACATTCTGCTCACCGGGGTCCACACGTAATCAAAGGCAGCTGAAAGGAGTACGTCCAGCAGCTTCTGAGTAAAGAAAATCCCACAGAAGCTGTATTGCCCCAGTCACAGCCTATGACGAAATAAGAAGTCTTCCATGTCAATGTTTTATATTATTCTGACTACAAACATTCCATTATGTACATCCCTGAAATTACCAATGAAAATGAGTAGTCACAATAAAAAGGTGCAGATCATTACAAAGAAACATAAACACAGCACTGTCTGTAATGAAAATGCAGAACACATTGTAATTTAACATAATTTAGTTTATCTTTCATCTATGTGTAACTGAAATGCTCAGTCTTCTTGAAATGGCATAATGCCAGCTTTCACATTTCTTGTTACTATGAATGGCATGCTTCTAGCCTCCAGATAAGCACCTTTGTTCTTCCTACTCAGACAACTTTGAAGTCAGTAGCACATCTGGTTTCTCTTTAATGGCTCAGGTGAGTCCATTTTGGCTGTAGCTTGGTTCCTACCAGTACTGCTAAAGAACTCTTTTTTTTCTATTCTGCAACAACTTTCCACAAAGTTTCTTCCAACCAGGACTGCTTCTTCTGTTCTGCAACAACTTCCCTTAGAGTTTGTGTAGCTGGACTATGATCTGTTTGCATTATGCAATTTGATAGTTTTTAATGTGAAACCTGAGTAGTATTGCATACTCCAAAAGGAGCTGTCCACAGTTCTTGGTCCTGTAGCTGTGTTTCTCCTCATTTTATCTAATACCTTCAATTGCTTCAGCGTTCTACAGCACCTGTGCAAATACAGTACTCATGTCTTCCGTGTCTGATTAATTCCAACAGCTCAACAGAAGTTGCAAGAGCATGAAATGACTAACTCTAGTACACAAATCATTTTTTTAAGGGAGGAAAGCCCCTTCCACACTCTCAGGTTGTTGCACCCTCCTTAGTTATATATTCTCATTCCAATTCCATTCCAAATGACAGAATGAGATATCATTACAAAGTGTGCTCTTTTTCCAATATGTAGTTGATAGAAACCAATACATTTCAAGACCACACTATCACTTGATAGTAGTACACAAGTAAATATGAGGAAACAACAAATTAAGTAGTTATTTTAAGGAAAAGGAATAACAAACAATAATATGTGAAGCAGCTGAAGGGAGCCCACAGTAATTCATGACTGTACAACACCCATGTGTGCATAGTCACCATTCATGTATGCCATCCATGCAAGCACAGTGCCACTGTGTGTACGTATATGATGTGAGTACATTACCCATACATTTTCAGAACTTACATTATACATTACCCATACATGTGCATTAAGCATCTGTGTACTAATACACATGTGCTGTACTCTGATATCCACATAAGAAAAATGCTTATGCAAACATCAAAACCAAACATACAACACATATATATTTACAGTACACAAAGATGAACATAACCAATGCATGTGCACTACCCATTCATATATTACTCATGCATGTACACAGGCCATGTGTGCAGAAAGCACACTTGCATGTACAGTACCCACACAAGTGCTTCACTTGCAGATGTACAGTTCTGATGTATGCATAGCATCTCCACATATATACATATACAGTATATACAGTATCTATGCATGAAAAGCACCATGCATATTTACACCCATCTATTTACAGTACCACACATGTACACTCCCTGTGCATGTACAATACTCATGAATGTATCAGTTAGTATCTGTGCATGTACACAATGCTCACATACATGCAATACATTTGCATGGATGGTACCTATGTGTGTACCATATCATATATGTGCAGTAGCCATGCTTGTTTAGTACCAATCTATGTGCAGAGCCACATGCGTACACTATGTATGCACAATATTCATGAATATTTCAGTATCTGTGCAGGTATACAATGCCCACATATATGCAGTACCCATGCATACATACTAACCATATATGTGCCATACTTATATACATACAGTACTCATGCACATACAATACTCCAACATGCAGAACAGAAGTCATATACCCCAGTAATATTAAAAGACCAAACATATACAGCACAAAGCTACTTTCTACAGATTTGTTGCATACAGCAAGCAATTGCCTTTAATCATATGGAGATTTCTCCACAATCATAAATGTAAATCAGAACCTGTTCTGATACATTTTATCTTTGCATTCCCCATATAACCCTTTGGTGGCAATCCATGACTTTCTGAATCTCATACCTGTACTT